>NC_079913.1:12021537-12035696 GCF_024868665.1 Triplophysa rosa
GGGTTGTGGTTAGTGCGAGTGGTATGTTGGCCGTAATTGCCTTTCCTGCATACATGTGCGATTCGCATTCTAATCCGTCCATCTCTGTGGCCCATGCGTCCGTTTCGGACCAAAAAGTACATCGGCCCACCGGGAAAATGCCCGGTATGCCCGATGGCCAATCCAGCACAATACATACAATATATATTAGGGATGGCAATCGCAGGGTACCTCCCAATAAGATTCGATACGCGATACAGGGCTCATGATACAGATAATATCACAATGTGCCGATTCTGCGATAATCGATATATCGCTTGGCAATTCTATAAAAATACATCATGACATCTGTAAATGAAGGGAAAAAATGATCTATTAGATGAGCATTTTTAGTGTGTTGCAACTCTCTGTCTTTAGGTTCGTTTACTCTTGCGCTTGTCTTTGGACTGTGAGTCTCTGGTGACTCCACACGCGTCTCCCAAAACGGGGGTTTGCGGCACGTCACGTCAAAGCGCTCACGCTATGAGGATCATCGTGCATTTCAACGCAAGTTTCGCCTCGGCTCGCCTAAAGTTGAGCTTTATAAAAACTATTAAAGCTTTACAAAACAATCTGACTTCTGAAATACGTGAGAATGAGCTTTTTTAATATGCACGCGCAGATACCTGCACCCCTGCACGAGCACTGCGGGTGAGAAAGCGCCGGACTGGAGCGAATCACGAAACTACAGACTGAAAGAAGGTGAAAAGAGTATTCCCAACTTGCAGAGCGCCGAGTTAACCACATCTACTTATTTACATTCACTACGAAATCCAAAGTGCGCCCAAACTTTTGATTTAAAAGACGCTGGCGCATCTCTAATTTGTTGTTGGTCCGCCATTATGCTCGTATTTCTTCTCCGCTGTGAATTACAATTTTCGTTCATCTGACCATCCGTAATCTGCGAGCGTCACCACAAGAAATATGTGGGTACTGCCGTTCTGGTAAGCAGTGTAGGTATGAATTTAGATCTTTTGTATCTGAAAAAAAAAAATCGATACTTTGTGCCAGAGTATCGATAACGTCTCGCAGGCTGAAAAATCACGATAAATCGCCATATCGATTTTTTTTCCCACCCCTAATATATATATATATAAAGTTGTTTATATTTTAATTGTTTAAGTGTATGTAGATTTATAACACTATACATTGTATAATATGAGATGGACACTTGCTTCTTGCACTCTAAATAATATTATATGCGCTTTACTTTTGCTTTAAAAAGTACTTCATTTGGAGTTTCTCTACTACTAAGTCCTCTGTTTAGTTTTTTCATGAGATGTCTGTTGAATAGTTCATTCCAGTGCTTTAAACATTGCATTGTTTAATGTGAAAACCCAACTGTTGGGGTTTAATTGATTTGCACTCACAGCTGTAATGAACAGAACAGAAGCCCAGAACATGTGGATGGATACGTTGACATTCAGAACATTGACTTTTAATTTTAGTTTTACATTTCGTCAAGGGCTTGTTTACATTTGAACTTTTTGTAGTGGCAAAGTTGCAAGTTAAATAAAAAAATTCATAAGGAAAATTGTTGTCAGGGTTTTTTTTGCAGAAAATTAATCGATCGCGAATGCACAGAGGAACGCGATTGCAAATTGAAGGAAGGCAATGTTCTGTCTGAAGCTGTGTGCGTACGCTGCGCAGACTCTTTGTAGGTCCTGCGCAGTGCAATTTTAGGTTGCGCACAAAGCATAATATCTACAAAGTATGCAAATGTCCACTCTGGAAGAAGCAGCAATTACCTCTACACCATCTTAAGAAACAGGTAGATCATATAAGTATGTTTGTCTTTCAGACTGTAGTTTCAGCATAAGCGCAAGTCTCTCTCTCCCGATGAGTTCAGAGTGCGCGTGAAGGGAGTGGCATGTTAATAAAGTGCCTTTTCATATATTTCTGAACTTGGATGGCTGTTTAAAACTGTTGAGTGTTAATAAAGTTGTAAAGCGGTATTTTCGACAGGCAAATGACACCACACCGCGTCTGTATTATAAATTGCGATGTTAAAATCAATGAAACGTGCACCATTCTCATGATCTGGCAGATTAATCCTTTTGGAATAATGTCCAAAACACTTCAATTGTGTAATGGTTTTAATACAAAAAGCTAATGGTTCACAGTGGTATTTTAACGGAAACCATACATTTCTGTGATGGTTTCTTTTGTTTTTATCAGCAGGGTATGTTACATTTATAATCTGATCAATCTGTCATATACAGGTACAAAATCTCGGGTTAAAATTGATGTCTTAATTCATGACACCTTTAAACAAATGCATCGATTCGCTTCAGAAGAGCTTTGTTTAGACCACAGAGCCGTGTCGAGCAGATCTTTAATTGATGGATGCACTTTTTGGAGATTCAAAAAGTTGACCCCATTCACTCCCATTCTACCACTTGGAAGTAAAATGATATGTGGTATCATAACTTTGACTGCATTACTCTTCAAGAAAGTCATATTCAGTCAGGATTAGGGTTGTTCCGATACCGATACTAGTATCGGAAATTCCACCGATACCAGATAAAATTCTGGTATCGGAATCGGCGAGTACTTGAATCCATGTACCGATCCGATACCAATTTCTTAAACAGGACCTAGTTATGCCCGCTAGCTTTGCTTAATGCTGCAAATGGCAAGGCTTCTTCACTGCTCAGAATGCAAACACAGAAAGTTGTGCTGTGAAGAAGAAATTAAAATGTGCTAGGGACATGCACGAATATTTGATCCGCAATAATTATTAGAAAATTAAAAATGCTATTTGAATATTTTTATTTTTCATTAAAAAAACTGCATCACCACAGGTTTAGAATTGTCTTGTCTTATTTAACGCTTCTTCACTTCATCTATAATGACTTTATAATGTACAGAAAATATAAAAAATAATTTGCATGTGTCCTAAATCTTTCTACAGTCAGATCGCAATCTAGTTTAAATATTTTAAGTTCACACATGACGGCCTGACGGATCGCGTGTTATGTTCAGCTCACATCACCAAAAATGTTTTAAAAACTGGTGAGCCACAGAATTCATTAACATTACATTACTTATATATAAGTTGGTATAAAAATACCAACGTAATATTATATGATTCGATGATTCATTTATTTATTACCATGACTTTTTCGGAGCGGTTGTTTGTTCGTTAGAAATATGTTGGGCTAACTAAAGCTGATTTCAATAACTTTAAACATTAAAATGTACATTTCACTGCAACTAATGTTAATAAATGTGGCCTTAGCATAAGACTGGTTCCTTCCTCCATACCTAAAGCCTGCATTTTCCTCCTAAGAACTTCAGGGTCGTCGCCTTCAAGTTATAGCCTGTAAATAAATCCGCACGGGTGTTTGTTTTAAAACGCGTTGAAATTCTTTAGTTAGGCTTAGTTGAATTTACTTATTGATGTTAATGCAATGCAAAGCTAAACAAGACAGACACTGACCATGAAACGACAAAGAAAACAATATTTGCGGTGGTGATCAGCAGAATTAGTCATTCTTTCTCAAATGCCAGTCACGTAATAAACAACAAGCACTAAAATGGCTCCGTCTTTGTTTTTAGGATCAATTAACAGTCTGTTAATTGATCCTAAAAACAAAGACGGAGCCATTTTAGTGCTTGTTGTTTACTTGATACTTGGAGGTATCAAGAAGCCTGTTTACTATATTTATTATCAACATTATAAACAACTAGATAGTAAAGTTCGAGTACAAACTTTATGTTGGCTTGACAAAGCCTGTCCTGAAGAGTTTGAAATAGTTTGAAAGGTTTTATCGTTAAACTTTTTCTAACATGATGGAAAAAATAATGTGACCCCAGTGTGTTAAAACCGGGCTTAGTATGTTGTTGGCATGATTAGTATGTTACTAGCATGATTATAACGACATGGGCGTGGCTTGGAATCTGCAATTGATAATGCTCTAAGCTATGAGTGAAACGAACCAACCCCCGTGATTCTATGATGTTCTGATGCAGAGATATACATATTGCTAATCGGTTGCTAGGCTAACATGTTTGGTTGCTATGGACGTGGCTTGGCATCTGCAATTGATAATACTCTAACCTATGAGTGAAACGAACCAAGTCCCGTGTCTCTACGATGTTCTGATGCAGAGATATAGGTTTTGCTAAATGGTTGCTAGGCTAACCTGTTTCGTTGCTATGGGCGTGGCTTGGCATATGTCAGTTGATGATGCTCTAAGCTATGAGTGAAACGAACCAACTCCNATTGATAATACTCTAAGCTATGAGTGAACTGAACCAACCCCTGTGTCTCTATGCTGTTCTAATGCAGAGATATAGGTGTTGCTAAATGGTTGCTAGGCTAACCTGTTTGGTTACTATGGGCGTGGCGTGGCATCTGCAATTGATAATACTCTAAGCTATGAGTGAAACGAACCAACCCCTGTGTCGCTATGATGTTCTAATGCAGAGATATAGGTGTTGCTAAATGGTTGCTAGGCTAACCTGTTTGGTTGCTATGGGCGTGGCTTGGCATCTGCAATTGATAATACTCTAAGCTATGAGTGAAACGAACCAACTCCCGTGTCTCTACGATGTTCTTATGCAGAAATATAGGCTTTGCTAAACGGTTGCTAGGCTAACATGTTTGGTTGCTATGGGCGTGGCTTGACATCTGCAATTGATAATACTCTAACCTATGAGTGAAACAAACCAACTCCGTGTCTCTACGATGTTCTGATGCAGAGATATACATATTGCTAATCGGTTGCTAGGCTAACATGTTTGGTTGCTATGGGCATGGCTTGGCATCTGCACTCGATAATACTCTAAGCTATGAGTGAAACGAATCAACTCCCATGTCTCTATGATGTTCTGATGCAGAGATATAAGTGTAGCTAAATGGTTGCTAGGCTAACCTGTTTTGTTGCTATGGGCGTGGCTTAGTAGAAACCAATTGATGATGCTTCAAGTCCCAATTGAAACAAACCAACCCCCATGTCTCTACGATGTTCTGAAGCAGAGATATAGGTCTTGTTAAATGGTTGCTAAGTTAACATGTTTTATTACTATGGGCGTGGCTTCGTAGCTTAATGAAGTTTCAGGGATACTGATTGGTTGCCTGATCCAAATGAGCCCACCCCCTTGTCTCTACGACACTGTGTTGCAAAGATATCCATCTGGACTTTTTATAATGGGAGTCTATGGGAGCGGTTGCTAGGTTGCTGTAAATGGTTGCTATGGTCGTGGCTTAATAGCGTCATGATGATCTTAAAAGACTGATTGGTTGCCTGAGTAAAATGAGCCCACCCCCTTGTCTCTAAGTGGTTGTACTGCGAAGTTATTCAACATGGGACAGTTATGACACCTTATATGGGCATGTTTCCTGTCCCATTATAAGTCAATGGGGAATTTTGGGGGGTCCTTACGCCCCAGAGGTACAACTTACACCCCATTGTGAGGTAAGTTCTTACAGAGCCTGTCAGCTTCTTCAAATGTGGTAACCCGTAAGTTTCTACGACATCCTCGCTTTGAGTTATGAGCCGTCAAAGTTTGTCTCAATGTTAAGTCTATGGGAAATTAGGTGGTTTTGAGAGTCCGGTTTTCGAAAACCAGAATCCGGATCAGTTAGAAAAGATATAGCAACTCAAGTCAGACCAGACTGAAGGTTTGTGGAAAGTTTGGTGGATGTAGTTTGAAAGCTCTAGGAGGAGCAGCAGTCAGAAATTTTGGGGATCAGAAGAAGAATCGGAATAATAATAAGCTTAGATACAAGATCAGTATGTTGGCTCTGTCAAGCCAACATAATAAACAAGTAGGATGATTTTATAGTGCAAAAAATGATGTAACATTGATGTGCGCATGCCTGGTAGGATAATCTGACGGGTAGGATGACATTTCAGGACACCTGCAACATTTTTCTACTGCATAAAAGCTTTATGGTTTATCTACGCGCTTTACCTGATGAAAGAAGCCACTGCAACACTGGTTTGTGCGCCTGTGTGCACGCGTGTTTGTTTGGCACTTGGCTGGTCCGGAACAAACTCCCTCCCAGTCCGTATCCGCAGATTGATCGTCTGCGTTGCATGAAGTCAAACACACCCGACATCGCAATGATTTTAAAGTCGATAATCGATCATTTTTTTAAAGACATCGCCCAGCCCTAGTCTAAAGTGACCGTCAGAGTTTTTATTTTCTGTATCTTTGCAAGAAATTAATATCATCATTCCAGTATTCACAAATCCTTATTTTCCTTTCTTACTTTTTGAAAGTTTTTGTAACAAAATGCACAACATATGGATCTAAAATTACCGTCATTTCTTATGTTATTTCAATCATGGCTGAGTGTTTCTTTGAAATCTTTGAAAGAATTTTCTTACTTTATAAACAAAACCGTTTTATATTTCTACATACATTTTACACAGACATGGGTCAATAAAATGACCAATATAGCAAACTTTGGTATTTGCATATTTTGCCTCACCTGCCACACATTTCACAACTTCTGTATAATTAAAGGGGTCGTATTGTGTCCCCTGGAAATTGTCACACAGGACCAACCACTGATAGGGATCTTTGATTATTCCTTAATTGTTTATTTTGTATCAATGCATTATATTTTTGGCTGTAATAAGAACAATCAAATCCTCAAGAGACCAGCTTTGGAAAATCCTCTCAAAACTAATAGTATTACAAAGGCAAATAAGGATGACAGTAATTCCAGTTATCTCTTTGGTGTGCAGTTGTGAACAAATCAAAATAAACGTATTTATGCAACAATAACAATAGCAATACGGTAGTGGCAACTCTAGGAATAAAACACAAAATGTTTTACAATCACACTGCCAATAGACAAAAAAAAGAAAATACAATTATGTACACATTAAATGTCAGTGTAAACATTACTCACTTTTGAAATAAACATCCCTCTTCACACACGCCAATCTGGTAGTTAAGCCACAAGAACAGGCCTCAGATGCACATGTGAACTTGTTAGCTTAGTGCTAACGCACACACATTCACACGTTCCTGTGAACACAGAAAAATAACTCAAAACTTTCACCAAGTTATTCACGCGGACAATATCAAGTTGTACGAAATCACCCACGTACCAAATCATCCACGCAATTACGCGTAAACACCCAAAATCTCAGGCCGAATTCTCTTCCCAACACACCTCTTCTCCTCTCTGCTTATCGCATGCGCTCTCCGTCTGAGCTGCTCGCGCACGCGATGACGTCATCGTCCCTCTTAAAGGAACCTTCCCTTTATTAAATGAAGATATGCTTTCGCATAATAAAAGAAATAAAGGCTAGTAAACACCACCTGGTCACACTCTCCCCTGCACCAAGGTAAGCGTCCTCGGTTACTGGTTAGTAACCAGAGTATTCTTTACCTCCTTGACTGCTTCTCGAAAAAGAACTGAACTCAAATCAGCTAAAATTTGTGAAATCGTGGCTGGATTTATAGAAGTACTGACCGGCCTCGGCTCATGGTACACATTGGAATGTTGTCCAGCATTTGGCCTCTTGCTACGTCTGCGTGGTGCAGCCACAGGTAGAGTTAACACACTGACAACTGCCTCTGGATTTTTCTCAGGTTCCACGGACTTAACAGGCTCCGCCACACCTTCGGCTTGGTGAGGATCAACAGATTCTTCACTTGATTCAACCTCAGTCCTATGATCTACATATTGTTGACCAACTGACAGAGTTCTATTAACCCGTACAGCATCAGTCGGAGGCCCTTCACCATCACAAAAATATCCTCATCAGAATCTTCAGGCTCTTCTACTACTTCCCTACTAGGCTCAGGTCTCTCTTTTCGGGTCTTTACCAGCCTCCTGGGTGCAGGAGTAGGAGGACCCACACAGAGCCTAACATCAACTCTGTTAACCCCCTTTGTGGGCCCACCCTCCAAGGGTTCTACTGTGTAGGTATTGTCGACCACCCCTACCACCCGATGAACTGTTGGGCCCCAAGCATCCTGAATTTTGTTACGGCCGGTAACAAAATTCAGGATGCGGCCGGTTTCTCAGATACACTAGCTCCCCGACCTTAATCTCGGGACAGTATACTCTGTCTTTTTGCAAGGCAAGGCGTTCAGCCGCCTTCTGTTCAGAATATTCCCTAGCTCGGGCATGCGCATCATTCAATCGCCTTTTGTGAAACAATAACCAGTCATGTTCCGAGTCAGAAATCTGCTCCAGTCCTAGGAGGGCATCTACTGGCAGGTAGTGCTCAACACCAAACAATAAATAATGTGGCGAATACCCAGTGGTCGAGTGAGGTGTTGCGTTGTACGCATAAATCAATTCTGGTAGGTATTCTGGCCACCGGCGTTTCTTTTCAGCAGGCAAAGTACGCAATAGATCGTGTAGTGTCCTGTTGAACCTCTCACACTGTGCATTACCAGTCGGGTGATACGGTGTAGTACGGCTCTTTTTCACTCCGTACAGCTTACAAAGTTCAGCTATGACTTCACTTTCAAAGTTACGGCCCTGATCTGAATGCAAGCGCTCGGGTACACCGTACTTCATGAACCATTCACGGAGCAGCACCTTAGCTGTAGTAATTGCTTTTTGATCTTGGGTCGGGAATGCTTGCGTGAACTTGGTAAAGACGTCTGTAATAACGAGGATGTTCTCTCTACCATCTGACGCTGGTTCTAACACCGTAAAATCCACAGCAATTACCTCCAATGGCCTAGAAGCCAAGAAGGCTTTCATGGGAGGTTGCACTTTTGGCTGTGGTAACTTGGTTACACACAGCGTTGACAATTTTTAATCCAGTTGTCTACATCATTGTGCATACCTATCCAAAAACATCTGCGCCTCAACAAGTGCACGGTACGCTCTATACCTTGATGGCCCATTGAATCATGCACAGACTGTAGGACTGACTTCTTTAAGTTGGCAGGTATCAGAAGCTGGTAGCACTCTCCATGCCTGACATCCTCAATAAAACGGTACAACAGCCCCCTACGCTCCCTGACACTGTCCCAGTATCTCAGCATTATCCGAACAGGTTTTGGTAGAGCTTTTAGTTCTCTTCCACAGGGTCTTCTCTTTTGCTCCCAGTACTTTAGGAATACACTGAGCACCGAATCTTGTTGCTGGAAGTTATGCAATTCATTAACAGAGTAACCTGGAAAGGTAGGTGTATTTTCCTGACTTAACTCATTACTTGTATCTGAATTAGACTGCATCGCTCGAATCTGCCTCACTTTACAACTACACAACCCTGCTTCCACAAGTGCTGGGTCTAAGTCTGTACCTCGGTTGATCCAACCGCAGATTGCTACACACCCATCAAAGTCAGCATCCTCTGATACAGGCTCAGGCTCCCCTGCAAAATTTTGCCTTGAGAGTGAGTCAGCCACTGTATTTTGATGTCCTGGACGGTACTGGACATTGAAATCAAAGATGGACAACTGGGAGACCCATCTTTGCTCAATTGCCCCTAGCCTGGCGGTTTCCAAATGGCACAAATGATTATTGTCGGTGATTACAGTAAATTTGGACCCCAACAAATATCCTCAGAATTTTTCTGTGATTGCCCACTTGAGTGCGAGTAGCTCAAGTTTCATGCTACTATAATTTCTATCATTCTTCTCAGCATCTCTCAAACGTCTACTTGCAAAAGCAATAACTCGTTTTACGCCCCCTTGTAGCTGATACAACACAGCACCTAAACCGTGACTACTGGCATCCGTCTCTACAATAAAAGGTGCCGTAAAGTCTGCTAACCCTAAGATCGGTGCGCTTGTCAGCTCAACTTTAAGAGTGTCAAACGCAGTTTGACATTTTTCAGTCCACAGGCTCTTCAACAAGGCGTTAGCTCTGGTCGCACTTCCGCGGTCTGAACATGCATTTACTACATCATGGAGAGGACCTGCTATTTTAGAGAACCCCCGAATGAATCGACGGTAGTAACTACAAAACCCAAGGAACGATCTTAAATCCTTTAGAGTCGAGGGAACCGGCCACTGTTTCACAACTGTTACCTTCTGAGGGTCTGTACTAATATCATCTCTTGAAATCTGGTGCCACAAAAACACAACATTTGACCGAAGAAAATGGCATTTCTCCAATTTCACCTTGAGTCCAGTTTCCTGCAACCTTCTTAGCACAGTCTCTAGCCTAGCCAAGTGCTCCTGGAAAGTAGAAGAATACACTAAAATATCATCTAGGTAGACAAGCAAAATTTGAAAGACTAGATCATTCATTGTGGCTTGCATTAGCCGTTGAAAGGTTGCGGGTCCATTGCAGACCCCAAAAGGCATGCGTAAGTACTCGTACAACCTAAAAGGGCTTGAAAAGGCAGTCTTATGCCTGTCCCCTTCAGCCATTGCCACTTGATGGTAACCACTTGCTAAATCGATTGTGGAGAAATAGCTCGCTCCCCGCAAAGCATCAAAGCTTTCATCGATACGGGGGAGTGGAAATGCATCTCTTTTCGTTTTCCGATTTAGCTTACGGTAATCTACACAAAGCCTAATACTACCGTCCGATTTACGTACCAGCACTATTGGCGATGCATAGGCACTGTTACTCTCTTGTATTACTCCTTTCCTGATCAGCTTTGAGATGTGCTCTTTCACTTCTTAGTACTGATTGTGCGGGTTTCGACGGTAGGGCTGTGTGACAGGCTCATCGTTAGTCAAGTGAATTTCGTGTTTGACCTTGTCCGTATAACCTAGGTCACTATCGTCTACAGCAAATACATCCATGTACTTCATTAACAATGACCTAAATTGAGCTCGCTCCTGCTCGCTTCCTCCAACATCAATCTTGTCCAAGACAGCCTGCACACCGCTTTTGCTACTCTCATCTTCCACATCTACAGTTACTTGTTCTATGTCAGCTGAGATTCTCTGAAATTGTACTTGACACTGCTGTGTGCTGTCTACACACTCTACCTTAGACAGGAGACCCAGCCGGGTCCTGGGTGACAGCCACACATCCTCTTGTGAAAGATTCAGAACCTTAACTGGTATATGAGGACTGTGAGAGTAAATGAGTGTGGGTACAACTACCAGCCCACCTGGCAAGGGAGTGCTAAGGGGCTCTAACAAGATAGGACTCCCTTCCCTGTCTCCCTTACTAAGTCCCGTTGCCATGATGGTCACAACGGACTCAGCAGGAATTCGCTCTGGCCATTTCC
Organism: Triplophysa rosa; assembly: GCF_024868665.1. NCBI lineage: Eukaryota > Metazoa > Chordata > Actinopteri > Cypriniformes > Nemacheilidae > Triplophysa > Triplophysa rosa. Next base: position 12,032,682 of record NC_079913.1, read on the forward strand.
TAGTTACACGTACAAAAGAATTCCTATCTATAGCACACGTCTGTGTTTTCTGGAAAACTTGTCTCCAATCAGAATCCAATTTTCCCCAATTTTAAAGTTGTGTCAAATTCTGCTTGGACCAGCTGCCTACACTGCCGGATTATGTTCATACCTACAATACATGGCACAGTCTTTTCAGGGCTGGACATGTTTTTAACCACTAGGAAGCCACAACTAGGCATCTTAATTCCCATGGCCTCCACGTCCAGCTCTAGATATCCAAGATAGGGTATGTCTTGCCCATTGGCGGCCGTAAGCTTTAGCAACCCAGTCATAGAGAGAATATCACCATCATCACCACACAGATGATCTCTGAAAAACTGCTCAGTTATTGTGCTCACCTGACTGCCGGTGTCCAACAGGGCTTGGGTAGTAACACCACAAATCAAAAGGTCAACTATGGGACATGAACCGACAGCAAGTTGCAACAGCAGGTCACAGGATCCTGGCACCTCTTTTGAGTCTGTAGATCTTCCCCGAATTGCCTGACTCACTACAACCGGGGGTCCCCGTTTCCCTGCAAGTCAGAGGGCATAGACTGTGCTGTTCTAGAACTTCGCTTCCGTTGGCAATTCTTCGCTATATGACCAACAACCTGACACTTGAAACATATCGGTTGCCCATCATCTGTGAATTTTGGTGGCAATTTATGCATATAGGTATCTACCCTTGCACTACCCCCCTGTGCAGCCAGATTCTTAACAGCTTGGGTCGGCTCATTAATGGCTTTGCCCTGCTCAGCAACCACTTCAAGGACATCCTCTAAGATAACCGACTTTGTTTCTTGCACCCTTAGCACAGAGCATTGGGCCATGTTACTACTGCACCGGGACTTAGTTACCTTCAAACTTACGGAGGGCTCTTCTACCGACAATAGTTGTGCTTCTTCGCGTACATCAATCATTGTACATCTAGGGTGGTCTCGCACAAATTTGCGAAACTCTCTTCTAAGAGAAGTATCTCGGACCCCATCTATGAATTGATCCCGTAACGCCCCACCCTCATTTGCTACTGCACTGGAGGAACATTTCATAACCAAACTGAGAGCTTGTGCCAAAGCATGCGAGAAATCTCTCAGATTTTCCCCTTCCAGTTGTCTACGGCTGTAAAAACTGTGTAAGAGCTGAGGTGTACTACGTCTGTCTCTAAATGCTTCCCTGAGGTACTCAAACAACTCACTAACATCATCATCACTAGTACTACGTAGACGTACCTCTTCCAGGGCTGTCCCTCTTAATAGTGATATAACAAAATCATACTGCTCCTGGTCAGATTGATGTCTAGCCCGAAGTACACGCTCAATTTCCTCTATAAAATCGTCGACTGTTCGACCATCCCTCTCGATATCACCACAAAATGGTGCGATGTGCCTCTCTCTCAGGACATAGACATACGATCTCCGATTCAACTCTGAAATCGCTGCCATTGCTTCATCATGCTTACTTTGCAATTCTGTAATTTGTGCTGACAAATTAGTTTCACTCTGAACATCATCTGGGTTTGACATTGTGAAAACTCAGTCATTAAAAGTCTCTGTTCAAAGGCTTGATGTCCTTGTGACGTAGTGTAACAGTTCTCAGAGTCCCTTCAAAGTCTGTGGCTTATGAGCTCTAGCTGGATCTCGGTGATGCCCCAAGATGGACTGTCACTCTCTTTGCAGCAGCAGTTCCTCCCTCTCTCCCAGAATCTTCAATCCACTCTTCACCACTGCCGTATTCTTCATTTTACATTGCCCACACCATAGAAATAACTTGCTTTTTGCAACTTGGAATAACCCCACTCCTGGTACCAAAATGTGGCCGCTGTAAATTGTCACACAGGACCAACCACTGATTGGGATCTTTGTTTATTCCTTAATTGTTTATTATGTATCACTGTATTATATTTTTGGTGGAAATAAGAACAATCAAATACTCAAGAGACCAGCTTTGGAAAATCCTCTCAAAACTATTAGTAGCCTATTACAAAGGCAAATACGGATGACAGTAATTTCAGTTATCTCTTTGGTGTGCAGTGGTGGACAAATAAAAATAAACGTCTTTATGCAACAATAACAAGAACAATACGATAGTGGCAACTCTAGGAATAAAACACAAAATGTTTTACACTCACACTGCCAATAAACAAACAAAAAAAATACCATTATGTACACATTAAATGTCAGTGTAAACATGACTCACTTTTGAAATAAACATCCCTCTTCACACACGCCAATCTGGTAGTTAAGCCACAAGAACAGGCCTCAGATGCACAGGTGAATTTGTTAGCTTAGTGCTAACGCACACACATTCACACGTTCCTGCGTTAGCATTTGGAACACAGAAATATAACTCAAAACTTTCACCAAGTTATTCACGCGGACAATATCAAGTTGTACGAAATCATCCACGTACCAAATCATCCACGTACCAAATCATCCACGCAATTGCGCGTAAACACCCAAAATCTCAGGCCGAATTCTCTTCCCAACACACCTTATCTCCTCTCTGCTTATCGCATGCGCTCTCCGTCTGAGCTGCTCGCGCATGCGATGACGTCATCGTCCCTCTTAAAGGAACCTTCCCTTTATTAAATGAAGATATGCTTTCGCAAAATAAAAGAAATAAAGGCTAGTAAACACCACCTGGTCACACTAATATTAGCAGCTTTTAATAAAAACCGTCTTTGACAATACTACTGACCTCAGATCGAAACACAGCAAGTTAAGTAGGCCTAATGCCATGCAGCAATGAATCGCAAATGGGAGTATGGAGGAAACTGAAGGTTTGCAATGACAGACTCTCAAGACTCATACTTTATTCCACATGTAACCAAAATCGTGTATGTTCATGTAACAACTCATTTATTATTTTGGATTGGCAACCACGTAAACGCATTGTAATGCATAGCGTAAGCTACATTTTAAAACATCAAAATAGACCCGCCATGAACTGTTAAATGAAAAACACAATGTAGCCTACAAAAATATGCCGCCAG
>NC_079913.1:12037033-12039330 GCF_024868665.1 Triplophysa rosa
GTCCGAAGTTACCAGGCAGACCTCCATTTCTTAGGGTGTCTCCTCACTCACACTTCTGTTAACACAAAAAGAGGAACAACACTCCTACCCCCACATTCTCATGAAATCACATGATTTATCACTCAGTTTCTTGTAAATTCTACCCTGCCAGGAGGAACTACTGTTCAGTTTCGGTCCACATCTATTTTCTCTGAAAGCACATGATTAAAATACATATTGCTAGGATACTGAAATTATAAAAATACACCTCTTATGAAATGGATAGACCCAACAATGCCAAGCCACGCCCATAGCAACCAAACATATTAGCCTAGCAACGGTTTAGCAATATGTATATCTCTGCATCAGAACATCGTAGAGACATGGGGATTGGTTAGATTCATTCGTGGCTTAATGTGTTATCACTCTAGTGCCCAGTTCCGCGGTTTGCCACAAAGCATCGCTCACATTTTCTACAGAAAATGTACCAATCTAGTTATTATATACAAACTATAATGATAATTAATATTTTTCCATTATTGTTTTGATGATTTAATTTTTTATTTGAATTACTTCTCAGGGTTTCTTACATTTTCTCCCATGCAGTTAGAATTGTATTTGATGATAATTCAATTTTAATTAAACCAACTTAATTGAATTTGAACTTTGATCAAAACAATCAGATTGCACTCTTTAAGAGGTATAGGATTAACTCTCAATTGCATAATTTTTGTATTTCAGTTATTCATTCAATGATTTAACTGACTTTACTTTACTATGACTCCATAGCGCCCCCTACCTACGGGCCATGTCATAGACCTTAGTGTGGAGACAGTTCACCGCCGAACAAGGAAACCCTCCTTCTCTATCCTAATCTCTCTCTTTCTCTTCACTTATGTGGTTTTGTTTTTCTTCTTCCTGGTCTACACTGACAGCGTGACCAGAACGAAAAGGGGGGTAGCCAAGCACCAGCAGAACACAGCTCTTACCACAGCCTGAGGTCAGACGGCACCACCACAACTCCAACTCCAAGAAACTCCAAATTTGTCACACCCTACACTGCTCACCAGTCCTTCAATGAAAAACATCGGAGCGTGACACCGGCTTTTGCCCAGCAATCACTGCAGAAAATGTGAAGGCCAGAGAGCATGCTGCACCCGGCAAGATTCACAAGAGGAACGTCATGCGAGTGACAAGATTTTGTATCATAACTTTGCCCAGCTACGTGAGACGTGGGGGGGTTAGCTAGACAACACCACTCCCCATGACACAGCACTACAGGCATTTGCATGGAAGCCAATCATGCCATCCCACCTGCTGTTTCATCCAGGACTGCTGCTGTGCATCGCCGTGGAGACAGGAAACACTCTAACCAACCTGTTGCAAGAACCAGAAAAAAGGTGCAGGGCTGCTCTCCCTTGATGTCCAAGCAGGATGGAAAAGATGAAAAGGTACCCAAGTTGAGACAATGCCAGACCACTTGGGAACATTCTCTGCCTGTATGTCGAGATGCTGGGGACCAATAGGAACCACCAGTCATCCCGCCATCATGATCCAACTATCCATCGTCAGCTGAAGTTTACACTCAAACTTCAGCTCCCGAAAAGGGGGAATATGTAGAGAATTTAGCATGAGCCAAATGGTCGGAGTCATTTAAAGAAACGCCATAAACCCCCTCCACTCTCTTTTAGTCTTTTGATGTTGATATCAAGAAACCAGGACAGAGTCAGATCTAACTCCAGGGGGCCTGGACTTCGGTTGATGCTCTCACCGAAAGTGTTGATAACCCCTTTTGTTTCTCTGTGGGATATTTTACGATTCCTAAGCTTCAAAGCAGAGGTGTGAAGTCTCTCTGTCTCATCTGAAACTTAACATCTGAGGCTAACCAGAGAAACTTCTCTGACAAATAGGAACTTGTGTGATTCAACTGTCCTTTTCTATAAATATATCTAAATATCTAGGTTATATGTTGTCGCTCTTGCCATTTTTAAATATCTGTAATTGTTAAATAGGCAAGTTAATTCAGGCTTTGTTTGTATTCGTACCTCCGAATGAATCATGTCTTGATGCACTTCAAACCTTAGCATATTTGATATATAAATGTTTGTCTTTACAATTCCTCCTTGTTTATATACATTGTGTGACCATAGAACACTTTCTTTTCATTATGTTATAATTTGGAATGGTATTTTGTAAAGTTGCCAGGAGGTCATAAAGATGCAAATTAGCTGTTGAGTGGACAAAGAACCTCTTCCCTGCTTAACTCTGATTGGTCGATTCAAACTCAGGTGGGCATGCCCTCTCATGATGTTAAATAT
>NC_079913.1:12043823-12157073 GCF_024868665.1 Triplophysa rosa
TATACAGGTGCTGGTCATATAATTAGAATATCATCAAAAAGTTGATTTATTTCACTAATTCCATTCAAAAAGTGAAACTTGTATATTATATTCATTCATTACACACAGACTGATATATTTCAAATGTTTATTTCTTTTAATTTGATGATTATAACTGACAACTAATGAAAATCCCAAATTCAGTATCTCAGAAAATTAGAATATTACTTAAGACCAATACAAAGAAAGGATTTTTAGAAATCTTGGCCAACTGAAAAGTATGAACATGAAAAGTATGAGCATGTACAGCACTCAATACTTAGTTGGGGCTCCTTTTGCCTGAATTACTGCAGCAATGCGGCGTGGCATGGAGTAGATCAGTCTGTGGCACTGCTCAGGTGTTATGAGAGCCCAGGTTGCTCTGATAGTGGACTTCAGCTCTTCTGCATTGTTGGGTCTGGCATATCGCATCTTCCTCTTCACAATACCCCATAGATTTTCTATGGGGTTAAGGTCAAGCGAGTTTGCTGGCCAATTAAGAACAGGGATACCATGGTCCTTAAACCAGGTACTGGTAGCTTTGGAACTGTGTGCAGGTGCCAAGTCCTGTTGGAAAATGAAATCTGCATCTCCATAAAGTTGGTCCTCAGCCAGCCGAGAGGCTCTTCCTTGCGGTGCCATGCGGTGGTACTGGACACTCGGTGGACGGCTCGGTCCTCCTCCACCCCCTGGCGGCCGGCGATGGCTCCTCCGGCTGAGGGCAGCCGTCTCCTGCTCCTCCCCTTCACGGCGGACGGCAGCTGGCACCGGCCCATGGCCAACGGCGAGGACTCCTCCGCACCCTCCCGGATGGCCGCCACCCCACCACCTCGACCTAGGAGCATGGCAGCGAGCTCTCCGTCCCAGCCGACGCATACTTGCTCCAGCACCACCGCCTCGGGCAGCACCACCGCCCCCGAGCTCCTCAGCACCGCTTCGACAGCATGTCCCTCCTTCCTCGCGGGTTTCGGCACCAATCTAATACTGTTCGTATAAAAGGAGGAAGGAGGCGGGAACCGGCGAACTTTAAACAAACTTTAATCAAACTTTAATCACAATAAACAAACAATAACACGGAAGTAAAAGGCCGGCAGCCACCTCACGGTAGACTACCGGCCACACAAACATAAATAAAACTTAACACATGTCCAGGCCCGGTCCTCTCTCGTCAGTAGTCCTGTCGCTCGTCCCCTTATGCTCCCGATATCCTCTGTGAGACGTGCGGGACCGGTGTGCGCACAGCTGATTCCCACGATCACTCACGCCACCGGCCCCGCCTCGTTGCCTCACGGCTCTCGTCCCACCTTCCTCGTTACAGACTTAATACTTTTTATTGGTTATATATTTGCAAAACCCAGTGAAGAACATAAATGGTGACTAATAATAATCATTTATGGCAAAAAAATCTCAAAATATGGAGATTTCAGAGGTTTCCGAAGGACAGCAGCGATTCTGAATAGGCTTTTAAGTGACTGCGTGCAAACCTCCATATAACCCTTTAAAAACCAATTTAGTTTTTTTTCTACTCCGGTCTTGCACATCCCAGTTTTGATCCAGCGCAAAAATCCAGCATAAATATAAAAGCATATGTCCATCATAAACCACCGTCACCCGATAAAAACATTATCGATCACACCAAACAAGATTAAACTTTCAGCCAAGACTTAAAGCAGCAGTCCGTAGGATTGGCCTCTTTGTCGCCGTCTCAGTTTGTAATACACCCTTTTCACAATGACGTCACTTAACTTCCGCCTTTTTGCAAAGCAGTGTATCATAACATCCGTCTTGCAACAAAGAAGAAGAAGAAGAAGAGGAAGAAGTTCCGTTTTGCCGTCGCGCTGGAATTTAACAACAGTGAGAAAAAAAAACGGACAGAACACGTATTCAAGTACTTATCCTAGCACCTTCGCTAACACAAAAAGAAAACAAAACACTTACCTTCATAATCAAACAGGTACTGTTCAACGAAGAATTTGTATCCTTTCTCTAGCTTTGATCTTGTCGTTAGCGAAAATTTGTCTGCAAGACGTTGTACATCATCTAGACGTATTTGTGGCAGATGTGCAAGCCACTTGGTAAACTCCATTCTGAGGCGCTAGCGGAAGTAACTTCTTGAGTTTTACTGGCGGTTGGCAAATCAGCTTATAGGTGCATTACCGCCACCTTATGAACTGGAGTGCTAGAGGAAGTAATGATACACTGCTTCGCGGCAGAACGGAAGATGCGTGACGTCATGTGAAAAGGGCGTATTGCTACTGCAGATGATGTGCGGAGATATTTCTTTACGTGAGTTGTGATTCGGCACTGCTCAACTGCGCGCCGTGCGCGGATGAGTCTGATGTTTTGAGTCGTGGCCTGTGACAGCGCACCGGTGAGAATCTTCACTGTACATCAGTAGCGCATAATAAACACAGATAACATGGCAGATGATATAACACGAAACAAATAAGAACATAAACAGACACAAATAGCGCAAATGGAGGCTGTGTTGAAGTGTTTTGATATTATTTCGGGTGCTGGGTCATTTTGTTATTTCTCATGGAATCTCCCGTAACGCGAACCGGACAGAAGATCCCCGAACGCGGGTCTCAAATGCTGACAGCCACGGTCATAAATCATTATACATCATACAACTATATATACTATATGCAAAGCCTTGCCATCATATCCGGGATATAAGTCCGTAAATTTGAGTAAAATCACAGGCTTCACTTGTCCGTGCTAATTCGCGCCACATGAAATACAGATGTGGTGAGGTCATTTCTAAATCACACGAGGTCCCCAGATAATACTAATCCCGGGCGAATAGGGCTTAAATTACATTTATCATAATGAACATAACAAAGTGAGAAATAACAACCTATGAAACTAAGTTACCAATCTGTATTAACACAACAAGTGCGCTACAGTTTTTGTGTTATCTATTGAAATGTCTTACCTGTTCCGAAGAAATAAAGCTTTGTCTGCATCCGTTTACAATCCTTTCAGATCATGGAGTTCACGCCACCTTTGAAATGCCTTGCCAATATGAATTCTCGTTTTCGCACGAGTCCGATCACATTCCTTGTTTCTTTGTAAACTGTCATCAGTTCGTTCTTTCTTGCTTTTCACAAATGATGAATCACCAGATGTCAACACTGCTTGGCGTTTAAAAGTAAAAGTACTAAACGCCGCCATAAATAATACTAAACGTTGTATGAAATCCTACCCAGCAGTTGTGAGTACACGCTATAAACCGCCTGTCACTCGCATCCACACGCGGGCTAGCAGCCGGATCCTCTTCGTTCTGTGTACGAATGTGAAGTAATGACGCATAGACGAAAGACACCATATAAGGATCTCCAGGAAAGTCGACCCAACAGGGCAAATTACAAACCATTATTACAAGCTTTCCGTGGTGAATCCAGCAAGGGTAATGACACAGTTTTAAACACCGTTCTTTCATGTACTTGCTCAATAATTGGTTTTAGCTCATTTTTACTCAAAAGAACTTGCGGACTGCCGCTTTAAATCTTAAAATAATGTACATTTGGGGCACATAAACACCTACAAACCCTACAAGGGCACAAGTGTCAGATCAATAAAACTGGAGGTGATTTATATACTGAATGAGAAAACTCCATTTAAAACAGAGAATATCCACCCCGAAACAAATCAAACCAACACACCCAAAGGGAAAAGCACAAGGAACAAATGTTCCGTTTTATGTTATGAACTCCTATAGAAAAAAACTGTCACTAAACACTCTTTAAATAGCAACTGTCCAACAGTCAAAGAACTGCGGTTGTAAGAACATCAAGTTTTCAACTGTAGACTTCGAAAACAAAACAGTTTATTGCACATCCAATACCACTCTAGATTCCATCTCGAATGTGACCGAAAGGGTAAGACAGTAAAGCGTGATTGAGACGAGTTTGCTAATTTCTCTAAAATCCAGACAAATTTAAATCAGTAACTTTTTTACACTATAGTTCATCTTCATACCCGCTGCTCATTACAGCCATAATCAACTCGTCTTAAAATTTGAAGCTCTGCATATGCCTCCATCTTGAATATATGTAATCTGTCAACCTGACTATCATTTCAGCTGATATCAAAAGATGATACACATCTCAAGGTGTATCATTGCCAATTAGTAAAAGTACAGTGAAAACCTATATGAAGACACCCATTTTATAGGCGCTGATACCAACATCCAAAAACTTTATAAAACAACAGTGATGGACAGAACTTCAACTTCTGCCATGATGGATAAAAGAGACTATGGCTTGTGATAGGCACGAATATGAACAAATTAAAACCTTTTCAAGAGCACGGCTCTTTTTTTCATTCCATCTTTCAAGGCTTTACAGTTGATTGTAAATGTTTATTCAGCGCGAGGCATCAGACGTCTCTCATCGGTGATGAATGGAGATCCAGTGGAGTTCTGACTAAACTCAGTGACAGTGTTAGTTGCACAGAAAAACCACTGTGATGTACAGCACAAAGCTGTCCATCCACTGAACTGCAAACCCTCAGGTGTGAAGCTTGCTTGCATTAAGCAGTAAGGTCAATATCATTAGCAAACATTCAGTAGGGTCTTTGCAATGCAATGTGCAGCCCATTCCCTAAAAAGTATGTACAGTGACGTTTTACGCTACATTTTACCATTTTTCCCACTGTGGTTCTTGAATCATATGGCAACTCTTCATAAAGGAGCTACAGCAGACGTGCAACATGCACTGAATATCAGTCCAAGTCATAGCCGAGGATCATTGAAAAGACACACGAGGGAAGAGATTAAACAGGACATGAAAGACCTGTTACATATAACAAGCTGCTGGAAACATCACAGCCATGTTCCTCCTCTATGGTATTCTTGTATAATCTAAGGTCTGTTTTCCCTCATCACTGATATTTGCTTTTCAATCTTTTAAAAGGAAACAGCAGAGTTTCTAAATGGTGTTCTGAATCACAGCCTCTGTTGCTTCCTCTGCTGATACTACAATCAAAGACGGAGGACTGAATCAATAAGCACCGATCGCTGTAGATTTTAGAAAGAGTCTGAAAGATGACTACATATGCAGTTTATCATCTTAAGCATCCAAACAATACACACCTCAACCTGCACACCTGGTCACACCCATCCACCCAGAGAAAGCGACATTAGACATGGTTGTAAAAGTGTACCTAGTTGAAGACATTTTTATCAATATTTGAGAGAAATCTATAAACCTATTCACTCAAGCATAAAGACTTGGGGATGATGCAATAACTTACTTTTCCCTTAAAAATAAAAGGCTTGTGTTTGCAGTAGTGCCACCCTGACATTTAAGAACATACAAATTGGTTTTCAATTATCTCAGCAGTCTTAAAACTACTGTTATTTGTTAAATTTGTTTATAGAAAAGGTAACTATAAAAATGCCATGGCATTTTATTTTCAATTTGTTATCAAATAGTTTTCTTAATTCATTTGAGCAGACGCTTGTGCCACCTGACATTTCATGGGTGTGACAGCAGTGGCGGAACCAGACAATTTTCATAGGGGTGGCCAGACTGAGACCATAGCTCACACAGGGGTACACAGAAACTGATTTTTCATGGACTATGCTCCATTCAGCTTAAACACTCCCAAGAAACTCCAGGACACGGATGATTCATTTCCATAAAGTTTACTGGGCATATTGTGAAACTGCAATACAATACAAATGGGATATACATTGATATTAAATCCAAATACAAGTAACAGAAAACAGCACGGATTGTCTACACAGTGGTGATCTATATGATAAACACAATCCAGCTAGTAAACAATCGGCAGTAATAAACATGAAGCTAACTTAGCCACCCACTCTACCGTGATGAAAATAGACACTATCCTAATATGTATATATATATATAATACACGATAAGAAATACTCACAGACGTTGCTTCAACAAAAAAGGGAAGAGGAAAAAGCAAACGCTCGAGAAACGGATGGCTGGGAGAACTCGCACGCTGCTGCGACTGACTATCGCATAGCGATCGACTTCCGCATACGTGACGTGCGCAGGTACTACGTCACTAATAGTTACGAGGACAACAGATCACGCTGTACTGCTGGAACAAAATAAAATACCCTTTCTTTTCTGAAGCGGCACAACACTCCCCGCTTGGGGTCCTTAAAGAGCCCACATTAATTAACGGAATCAGTCTTTGGAGAAAAAAGCAAAACCACTTCTGTAACAGGCCGAGAAAAGGTCTTTCTGGTTCCATCCTTGACAATTTCCACTTGAACTTTCCGAACCAATCCATCTTCTCCAGGAAAGGTTTTTGTGATGATGCCTTTAGGCAAATTGATTTCTCTTAGCTTGATTGTCTTTCAAGAGAACCACATCTCCGTCCTGGAGATTTGGCCTCTTTCCTTGCCACTTGTGCCGAAGCTGTAATGTTTTGAGGTATTCATGCTTCCACCTGTTCCAAAACATGTCTGCTAGGCTCTGGACTCGCTTCCACTCCTCCCTGATGAGATGCGCCTCCTCAAAGCTTCCTGACAGAGGGGGAGGTGCAGAACCTGTCTTGAGGGTAAGAAGCATCGCTGGAGTGAGGATTAGAAGCGAATCCGGATCCGATGACACTGGAATGAGCGGTCTAGCATTCATGATTGCGGTTACTTCGGCCATGAAGGTGGTCAAGACTTCATGTGAAAGATGAGACCTTTTCTCCTCAAGCAACATGCAATCCAAAATACGGCGGGCAATGCCAATCATACGTTCCCACGCACCACCCATATGAGACGCATGGGGCGGGTTGAATACCCAGGTGCAGCTCTGAGTGTCCAAATACTCCTCCACTCTTTTGAAACCTGGATTCGACTGGTCCATCTCTAGTTCACGAGAAGCGCTGATGAAGTTAGTTCCGCAGTCAGAATGGATCTGCTTTGCGGGGCCCCTGATTGCAAAGAACCTCCTCAAGGCGTTGATAAAACTGCTGGTACTCATGGCTTCAATCACCTCGATGTGGACCGCCCTCGAACACATACAAGAGAACATCACAGCCCATTGTTTAGAGTTGAAGACTCCTCCTCTTGTACGGCGTGAGACAATTTCCCAGGGTCCAAAATGCAAGGATACATCATGAAGAATGGTTGGCCCTTTGAGCCATGTTGTGCTGCTAAGCAAGTCTGAAGTCACGGTTCTTGACCCAACGTCGGCTGGGTTGAGGTGCGTTGGGACGTACTTCCACAGCCCAGGACAAGTTGTATTGTTGTACACGTTGTATTGGCAGATCATCAATGGAGAGATCCAGGCTGTTGATGTCCTTGGAGCGATCTTCAAATGGAAACGCTTCGATGACTGCCGGTCGATTTGAGGCAATTTTGTGTAGCCTGAGGTTAGAAGCTGCAAGCATCTTCTGTGCTCCCCTTAGGACGCTGATGGCCTCTTCCTCTGTGCTGAAGGACTTCAAAGCGTCGTCAACATAAAACTCGCGATTGATGAATCTCCTTGCATCACTACCACAGTCGGCTTCTGCTTCCTTAGCTGCCCGTCGCAGACCATACACTGCAGCGGCAGGCGAGGGACTATTCCCAAAAAGGTGAACTCGCATTCTGTAGCCCACGATGTCGGAGGTAGGGTCATTGTTCCTGTACCACAGGAAGCGGAGAAAATCGCGCTGGTCCTCCTTGACAAGGAAGCAGTGGAACATGCATTCGATGTCTGCAGTGATCGCCACCTGTTCCTTCCTAAACCTAATAAGAACGCCCAGCAGGTTATTAATAAGGTAGGGACCAGTGAGCAAGATATCGTTGAGCGACACTCCTTCATATGATGCGCTGCTGTCGAAGACCACACGGATCCTATCTGGTTTCCTAGGATGATACACACAGAACAGGGGTAGGTACCAACACTCTTGTCCAGGTTGTACTGGCGGGGCGACTTCAGCGTGTGCCTTCTTGAACATATTCTCCATAAACTCTAGGAAATAGGCTTTCATCTGTAGTCGTTTTTCCAATGAGCGCTGCAGCGAGGCGAGACGGTCGAAGACCTGATTCCTGTTGTTAGGCAGCCGCCGTCTCGGCGACCGAAAAGGTAAAGGTGCAACCCAACTTTTGGAACTGTCCTGATAGCACTCGGCTTCCATTATCTTCAGAAACTCTAGATCCTCCATGGATGGAGAGAGTCTATGGTCGTCGGGAGAACCAGCGAAGACAGTCTGCCCTAAGCAGTCTTCACTGAGCATCATTGAACCATGGATAGAGGTTGGTGCTGAATGATGCTGTGGTCTAGACGCTTGATCAAATACCTCTTTCACTCTGATGTGGTTGTTGCATGGTTGAAGATAACTCGTACGACCGTTCTCTAAGATGGCTGTTTTGTAGCTTCTCACCTCTTGTGTTCTATAAGCACCTGCGAGGCATACATCGCCGACGACGACCCATCCTAGATCAAGCCTTTGTGCAAACGGTGCGTCTCCTGGGCCGCTTATCTGTTCTCGGACCTTGTGTACTTGTAAGATGTCTCTGCCCAGTAAGAGAAGAATTTTGGCGTCCGGATCTAAAGGCGGAATCTTGTCAGCGATGCGCTTCAGGTGGGCATGATGGTAGGCTGCTCCCGGTGTAGGAATCTCGTTGCGAACGTTAGGGATTTGGTTGCACTCTAGGAGTGTAGGCAGATGAATGCCTATTTTCTTGTCCACCGACTCTACAGTGTAACCGCTGGCTCTCCTCCCCGCCGTCTCTGAACGACCCACACAGGTCTTGAGGGTATATGAGTAGGAACTTCCAGAGATCTTAAAAATCTCAAAGAACTCTGATCGCGCCAGGGAGCGATTGCTCTGTTTGTCTAGTATGGCGTACATTCTTTTGGACTCCTTCCTGCAGCCGTTGGGGAACACCCTGACGAGGCAGATCTTAGCACAGGTTCTGGCACTCAATCCTTCACCACATACTTGAGTGCACGTCGACTTGACCTCCCCGATTTCTGTTTTGTCCTCCTCCCCGCAATCCTCTGAAGTGGAAGGGGATGACTTAGACTTCCAGGTAGGTGGGTAGGGGTGAAGTGCTGTCATATGAGCCGCACTCCCACACTCTGTACATTTTATCTCAGCGGTGCAGTTCTTTGCGAGATGGTCTGTGGAGGAGCAACAGCGAAAGCAGATGTAATGCTCTTTCAAAATCCGTTTGCGATCGTTTATGCTCTTCTCACGAAAGCCTCTGCATTTCTTCAAAGAGTGAGTCTTTCTATGCAGAGGGCAGTGTTTGTTGGGATCGATACGTTCCATACTTTCTCCATACTCAGTCTTAGCAGTTCCTGAAACCTGCGTCTTGTGAACATAAATGGATGTCTTAGTAGGTTTCTCCCACTTACTCTTTCTCTCTGCTGGAGCTTGCGTGAAGAAGTTAAAACTGGGGTCGGTGCGGGCCCTTGCCTCCATGGCGATGAAGTCTACCAACACGGAGAAAGGTGGAAAACTAACGAAATGTTCCTGTTTGTATCTTGCGCCAAGGTAAAGCCACCTTTCTTGCATGTTGTATGGAAGTTTCTCAATAATAGGCTTAATACCTCTGGAGGTATCCAAATATGACAAGCCTGCAAGGTAGTTGTCTTCTTTGGCCGCTTGTAGCTCCGACAACAGGTCGGCTAGATCCCTGAGTCTTCGTGGATCCTTCGTTGTAACCTTCGGAAAGTTCTCTAGCTTGTTGAACAAAGCCTGCTCGACAGCCTCTGGTGACCCATATATTTCGTCGAGGCGTTCCCATGCCATGCGCAATCCACTTGCTGGATCCTTAATGTTAACTGTTTTAATTCTTCTTACTTGTTCTGTCGACTCTATTCCTAGATACTTGGTGAGGAGGTCGAGTTCTCCTGCGGCAGACAGGACTAGATCGGCAATAGCATTCAGGAACGATGTTTTCCAGGCCCAATAGTTTATTGGCTGGTCGTCGTATGCGGTTAGACCCGAAGTCACCAGGCTGCTAAGAGCTAGGTATTTGATGAGATCTCCCGTGGACGTAGAATGGTCATAGCTAGCTCCATAAGGTGTCTTGTGAGCATGCGTGCGCGCAGGAGGTGAGGAGTCTGCTTTGACGTTCTGATGCGAACGACTCCCACCACGCTGAAAAACTGGGGAAGAGTTAAGCGCTAACTTATAGCTTTGTTGTTGGGGCACTCCGCTGGTCCGAGGAGCTTGATGTGGCATAATGTCTGCGGAAGCAGCGGCTTGATTTTGACTCTCACCGAGTGGGTGAGGCATTGAGAAGATGGCATCATTAGGTTGAGAATGCGGAGGATTCCGCGTTGGAGAAACACAGTCACTGCCTTTTCTGACTGATAAACCTCTAATGCATAGGCTAGCTTGTACCGACACATAGGCGGCGACTCGCTGGTCTTTGACCGATTGAGGAACCTGGTTGCTAGCCTTACTGCATACTTCAAACCCCATATCTTGAAGACCGGCCACGAGAGCATTCGCCTCTGCTACGGCAGAATCCTTTTCTTTTTCATCATTTAAAGCATCAAGATTAGCTTGAACACGAGCCTGCTCTACTTTAAGTTCGATTTCCTTCTGCGTGTGTGCTGCTCTAGCTTGCGCTGCTTCGGCCTTTGCCTTTGCCATGGCGACAGCCATACTAATCTTCGAGCTGGAAGATGTACCAGATGAACGACTGCTTCTTGAACGCACAGTCTCCGACTGTATATCTTCGTTCCCTTTCCCACTGTTGCTTCGTTGTGACATTGTAACTCACTGCGTTGTCGATAACAGGAGAAGAAACTATTGCGTAAATGACAGGGAGCTGTAACATTAGCCACTTATCTCTTGATATTGAATTGCTCTGTAGGATGGCGATCCATGTGACCCTCGTTTGCTGTGTCAACATCTTTTCACTTTCATGGACTATGCTCCATTCAGCTTAAACACTCCCAAGAAACTCCAGGACACGGATGATTCATTTCCATAAAGTTTACTGGGCATATTGTGAAACTGCAATACAATACAAATGGGATATACATTGATATTAAATACAAATACAAGTAACAGAAAACAGCACGGATTGTCTACACAGTGGTGATCTATATGATAAACACAATCCAGCTAGTAAACAATCGGCAGTAATAAACATGAAGCTAACTTAGCCACCCACTCTACCGTGATGAAAATAGACACTATCCTAATATGTATATATATATATAATACACGATAAGAAATACTCACAGACGTTGCTTCAACAAAAAAGGGAAGAGGAAAAAGCAAACGCTCGAGAAACGGATGGCTGGGAGAACTCGCATGCTGCTGCGACTGACTATCGCATAGCGATCGACTTCCGCATACGTGACGTGCGCAGGTACTACGTCACTAATAGTTACGAGGACAACAGATCACGCTGTACTGCTGGAACAAAATAAAATACCCTTTCTTTTCTGAAGCGGCACAACAACGGCAATGCACTGTATTTCGTTTTTACAGCAATATACCGTAAAATAATTTTTTATTATTTTACAATAATAAAAAGCAAGCAGTTGCGCCCTGCGCGGTTTGGGTACATTGCAGCATCCACAGAGAAGCTCTGGCCACCAAAGGAATGCCTAAACGTCTTAAGGAAGTTTTGCAAGATGCTGTAAAAATTGTAAACTTTATTAAAGCAAGGCCTTTGAATTCTCGTTTGTTTTCTGCATTGTGCAATGAAATGGGCAGCGACCACGTCACATTGTTACTACATACTGATGTACGATGGCTGTCCAGGGGAAAGGTTCTCACATGATTGTTTGAATTGAGGGATGAACTTAAAGCTTTTTTTATTGACCATCCCTTTGAATTGAGTAACCGCTTACATGACGAAGAGTGGCTTACAATGTTGGCCTATCTGGGTGATGTTTTTTCCCGTCTGAATGAGCTGAACATCGGATTGCAGGGAGTTGCCACAACCATATTTAATTAACAGGACAAAACTGAGGCCATGATCAGAAAGTTTGCTCTCTGGACTAATTGCATTAACGAGAACAACACCGAAGCCTTTTCATCATTGCATGATTTTTTGCTAGCAAACGAACTCAGCCTTACTAACAGCGTTAAGCGTGACATAATGAAACACCTTTCTGAGCTGTCTTTGCAGTTGCGGAAGTACTTTCCCAAGGCAGACAATTCAAACACCTGGATTCGCAATCCATTCTCTGCAAACAGCACAGCTCACCTTCCTGTTTCTGAGCGAGAGAGTCTCATTGAAATCTCTACGATTGGCACTTTGAGAATTGACTTGAAAAATTACTGACAGACTTCTGGATAGCTTTGCATGCAGAGTATCCTGCCTTAGCCGATCGCGCTTTGAAAACATTACTGCCCTTCTCCACAACGTATCTTTGTGAGAGTGGGTTTTCAGCACTTGCACACATAAAGAACAAATATTGACACAGACTTTGCATAGAGAATGATTTGAGACTCAGACTTTCTCCGATACAACCAAACATCACAGAGTTATGCAAGTCATTTCAAGCACATCCATCTCATTAAACAGTGAGTCATTTATTTATATAAGAGTCATATATCATTTATTGTTTGATAAAAGAAAATTACATGTATTTAGAATGCAAATAAAAAAATGTTTGAGACCACAATTGTGACTGTAAGAAAGGGGGTACGCAGAATGATGTTAAATCCCTGGGGGGTACACCATTGTAAAAAGTTTGGGAACCACTGCATTAATCAAATGACCAGTGTCCAGGTCATATGAAGACGAGTAGGCTACATTACGTCGCTACAACATTCTCAACAGGATCAATTCACAACGTTATTTGAGGACGTGGCTCAGACGTTTCTGGAACGTAAGCAAAAATGACCAGATTCATTAATCAAATGACCAGTGTCCCTGTAATCTGAGGACCAGTAAATCACGTCGCTACAACGTTCTCCATGGGATTAATTCACGGCATTATTTGAGGACGTGGCTACGACGTTTCTGGAACGTAAGCAAAAATTCTAAGAAATGGGACGTTGTCAAGACGTCCTCAGAATGTGGTCACAAAGTAATGTCACGGTGACCAAATGAAGACGAACTGGCGACGTTGCCAGAACGTACTGTGTTAGCTGGGTACTTATAATATATTAGGTCAAATTTACCCAATTTAATTTAGTTTGTTATATCCAGGCTATTCAACTAGACTACATATCCCATCACTCATTGCCCATACTCATAACTCTGATTGCCTTCACTTGTTTGCGCACCCTAACTCTCAGGCCGGAATTTAGGCTTCAGACGCCGAAGACAGTTGGAACATGGAAGCTTTACGGTGCGTTTCCACTGGCGCGGAGTGTGTGGAGCAGAGCGAGTGTTTTCAATTGATTTGTATGAGAGCTGCGCTTGACGCTCACCTGCGTCAAAAAAGTTGGACTCTTCTTGACTTTATGCAAATATCAAGTGGCAAACGCCGGGCGGCAACCAATCGCTGTGAAAAGTAGGCAAGCCAAGATTATGACGTATGCTTCCGATTGCTTGCGGAACTTGTGGAGTACTGAGCTGAAACTCATGTCATCTCTCTCTATCAGAATGTCATTTTTATTGTTTCTTTGTATCTGCTTTTCTCTTATTTGTGTCTTGCTTAATTATTGTGTAATTTATTTTATCAGTGACATTATAAATGTACATTCTGTTTAATATTTTCAAAAAATAAATATGCTAAAAAAAGTGTGCGCCTAATATTTTAATGCATTTTTTATGCTTCTGTCTTATGAATGAAACGGTATTAATCTGTCATTGTATACTGTATATTTAATGTAGCATTAAAATCTTACACAAGCATTTATTGTTTATATTTAATGTAGCATTAAAATGTTACACAAATAAACTCTTTTGTCATAATCCGTTTTAAGTAGGTTTTAATAACAGCCAGCCACACCTATTTACAGAAGGCTATTAATTTTGTGTGTGTGCGCGCATGTTATTCAGAACAAATGACAATAGAGGAACATAAGCAAGTTGTCATTGTCAACAATATTTATAATGAACACTTTTATTTTAAAAAATGCACATTTTTGGACTTATTTTGACTATTATTTATGTATCTGAGCATAACACCTAACTTAAATGTAAACTAAATGAATCCATAATTGTTACCGTTTCGTGACAATTTGACAGAATTTATGTTAGTATATTTAGCTGATATTTGCAAAAAAAAGGAAGGGAATGAGGGATGCATACAAAAAGGATAAGAACAGAGAAAAGTAGGCCAGCGGGAGGGGAGCGGTTAGGGGCTCATAAACACTGGAAATATTCAGCAATTATGAGTTTCTTAACCCCATTCCTGGACTTTAGAGAGGCCTCCAGCAACATTTCAAGGGTCCATCAACCTATTGTAACCACTGCAACACTTACAAAGTGCTCTAGCATCCGATCTAAGGAGGACAGCACATCATGCGAGCTCATCCCACAATTCCTGGACAGCCAGAGCACACTCGAATACCAAAACACGATAAAAAGCCCAGCCAGTCAGCCTCCACTACAGCCCCTAGAAGGTACATTTTATAGGGAAAGATCTCCTGGATTCCCTGCCAGTGTGTCTAGGTGTGTCTCAGCTTCCTCTGTGCCTTCACCAATTGCTGAGTGCAGCCAGGCTTCCGGATCCCCTGCTGCAGCCTCTGGCAGGAGCTGCCAGCCAGAACAAAATCCTGATAACCAGACACAAGCATGTCCGTCCTCCATAACTCAAACTCTGAGGAAGAGAGTTCCGAAGGATCAAATGTCCTGTTTTGAAAAACGCATGATCTCAGTAGTGGAGAGGGCATCCATCCCTGCTCCACAAGGTGCACAAAATTATGATGAAGATGAACATTTTCTAAGAAGCATTCTCCCAGTTTTGAGAAGGCTCCCAGACAAAAAGCGTTCAGTGGTTAAATTTCATATCCATCGTCTTGTTTACGAAGCTGAGAAAGAAACTAATTAGAGTGATACCTGCAAAAACTAAATAAGTAAATGGGGCCTACAGCTTTTTTCTCTGTTTATCTGGATATACCTATGTTCATGTTAGCATTCATGCATGGCCCATCCTTATTTTTTATTTTTATCTGTTTAATCTCATTTAATTATGTAATTGTGTCCTATTACAAGTCATTAATCTGCATGATTTATCTAGCAAAACTCACATTAATTAAACACAGCAATTGTTCAATGATGATTTTAGTTATGTACAAATCCATCTATGTCTACCTGAACAGTACTGCTTATATTAGAACAATTGATTTTGATGCTGTACAAACTTGGAAACAGCTCGCTGAATGTATGTGTCACAACTGGCATGAAAGAACCCAAATGCAGGCAGCGGGGATGAGGTTAACAGAATACGTTTATTGATAAAACAAAGAAACAAAACAAAGACCCGCGATGGGGTAAAACACGGGAACAAAAAAAAAACACTAAACGAAGACTAACTAAACACTGGACTGAATAAGCACTTGACAAACTAAACTAAACTAAACACTTACTGAGATGACAAAATAGCACAACAGGAACAGGCACAGGCAATACTGGAGAACACTAGACGAGCAACAAGACGAACTGAATACACAAGGCACATAGCACACACAATGACCGACACAGGACCATGAAACATGAGGGTATTATATAGGGAATACAAACGAGGGATAACGACACGGGGCAGGTGTGGGTAATCAAACACTCAGGGAAAGATAACAAGGAAACGAGAGGAGCGGGGCCAATGACGAGACACTGGAGAGAATGCATATTATTGTCAAAAGGACAATAATATGTTTCTCTCCACACATAACCAAAGACTTTGTCATGACTCTGCTACAGGACCAAGAAAAACATGACTAAATGAAGCAGAGCCATGACAGAACCCCCCCCCCCTTTAATGAGCACCTCCAGGTGCTCACCAAAGGGTAGACGGACGAGACAAGACAGACTGGGAGACAGACAGGACAAGGTAAAACAAAGAAAACAAAATCAAGGGCAGACAAGACACAATAACAACAGGACTAGGGTGGGACATCAAAAATAACAAACATGGGAGGGGGGTGGGACCAAACAAGGGCCCATAGGGGGCAGTCCATGGGGGTGGGGAGAAGTCCCAGTCCCCGGCTGCGCTCGAGGGCGTGGAGTCCTGGGGGACTTAGGGGGAGTCCTGGGGGGAACAGTCTTTGGCCCTGGGAGTTTCCCAGGGGTCGGCTTGGCTGCCGGACTGGGGACCGGCTGGAAGGCCGGCTGGAATGCCGGCTGGACAGGGCTTGACGCCGGCTGGAAGGCCGGCTGGACAGCGCTTGACGCCGGCTGGAAGGCCGGCTGGACAGGGCTTGATGCCGGCTGGAAGGCCGGCTGGATAGGGCTTGACGCCGGCTGGAAGGCCGGCTGGACAGGGCATGACGCCGGCTGGAAGGCCGGCTGCTGTACCGGCTGAGACGCCGGCTGGATCACCGGCTGGGACGCCGCCTCGATCACCGGCTGGGACGTCGGCTGGACCACCGGACTGGACGCCGGCTGCACCACCGGACTGGATGCCGGCTGCACCGGACCGGACGCCGGCTGGACCACCGGATGCCGGCTGGACCACCGGACCGGACGCCCGCTGGACCACCGGACTTGATGCCGGCTGGACCGGACTGGACTCCGGCTGCACCGGACTGGACGCCGGCTGCACCACCGGACCGGACGCCGGCTGGACCACCGGACTGGATGCCGGCTGGACCACCGGACTGGATGCCGGCTGGACCGGACTGGACGCCGGCTGCACCGGTCTGGACGCCGGCTGCACCGGACTGGACGCCGACTGGACCACCGGACTGGATGCCGGCTGCACCGGACTGGATACCGGCTACACTGGACTGGATGCCGGCTGCACCACCGGACTGGACGCCGGCCGCACCGGACTGGATGCCGGCTGCACCGGCGTGGACGCTCCTCCGCTGCGCCTCTCCCTCCTTCTCCGCACCATCGGATCCATAGCCGACCTTGGCGAATCCGTGGGGACCGGAGGGAGTTCTGCAGCGGAGGAGTCAGCCGACGTCATCCCCAGAATTTACATTGTCACGATTGGGCGTGGCAGAAGAACCCAAATGCAGACAGGCAGTGAAGGGGTTAATGGAACAAGACTTTAATAACAAAAACACCAAACAAAACACCCTCGATGGGGAAAACAGAACTGAGAGATTAATACACAACAAAAGACTTCCCACGAAGGGGCAAAACGAAAGCAAGAACAGTAAAAACTAAACTAAAGGACACGACCAAACGTCTTAAATCTACACACGACAAGGGTAAAACACAACACTCACAGAACACAGGCACGGCTAGGGACAGGAACACTTGACAAGCAAGGGACAGGAACACTTGTCAAGCAAGGGACAGGAACACTCGTCAAGCAAGGGACAGGAACACTCGACAAGCAAAACACAGTACATCCAGGGTACACATACATAGTACAATACACGAGCACAAGACAAAGACAAAGAAACATGAGGGCATTTATAGGTAAGACAAACGAAGGATAATGAGCGAGGGCAGGTGGGAAACATTAGACATGGAAGGGAAGCAATACATGAAATGAGAGGGGTGGGGCCAATGACGAGACACGAGAAAACACAGGAGAAGTAAAAGCAAACAACTCATGGCTTTCTCACATAAAACATAAGGGCTCTGTCTCGATCCTGCCACATGACTAGAAATTCATAAACAAGAAGGTAGGACCATGACATTAAATTTCACATTCACATTTTAAGTTAACTATGACATTTATTTGATGTCCACTGTACATGGAGATTTAGTTTGGATAATGTTGTGTGTAAAGCTTTTTTTTTTATTCAAATCTTTTGTTGTTTTTTTATGAAAAGGGGTGAGTTCAGGTTGGTAGGAAAACTTTTGACACTCATATTAATGTCAAAAAGTGACCCAATTAACCTGAAATCACCAATATGAAGACATAAAACTACGGAGACCGGGAGGGGACATGCTCGTTTCACTTAGTTTTGTTGTGGCCACGAGATATTACCTCGTGGGAACGTGATAATATGTTGTGGCCACGAGATGTTACCTCGTGGGAACGCGATATTATGTTGTGGCAACGAGATCAGCTTGAAAAAAAAGATCTGAAACGGTGAGGCATTGCAGAAGGTGGTCTTTTTAATTGGTGATAAAGCTCACACCATAATGACAATTTACAAGACATAAGAATATACCAGAATGCACTTTTATCAAACAAACATTACAATATCACAGAACACACTCAAACTTACATAAGTACTACACTGACTGACGAAGTAGGAAGTAATTTTCCTCTTCATTTTGCCTGAGAGGTGCAAAACCAAAATATAGTAACCTTATCATTAGGGCTGGGCAGAAGGACAGTTCAATCGTAAGTAAATCAATAGTTTCACCTCGGTACACTTGGAATATTTGCAGGTTTTAAACATTTTAACTGCTTTGTATCTGTATTGTGCTGTTATTTAATAATATGTTGTGTTACTTGCTCAAAAGGCCTGAATATCTGTGTATGTGTAATGTAAATACAGTTATCACAACATTTTGAAATGAATATAAAACCACAACCCATGCTATTATTGCAAAACAATACCCCAAAATGTACATGTTTAATGACGGTATGCGATAGTCTTGCGTACTGCCGGGAATGGCGCTAATTTAGTCAATGTTTGTCGTATTTGAGGAATGGACAAGCGACATACAGTACATGTGTCATATGGGGTGGAGGATGTTGCATTAAAATGTCATTAAGTGTTAATACTCTGTCAAATAGTTTTATAACAGTGTCATGAAGACTTTTCTTGACCCTCAACAACAGTGGTACGAATTAACATGTTTATGACAGATTTATGACAGGTTATGTTGTCTTGGTAATGTCAAGTTGTCATGACAAAGACACTGACAGGTTATGATGTATTGCTTTATGTCAAGTTGTCATAAAGACAATTCAAACAATGTCATCTTTGCATTAAAAATGACATAAATCAGCGAATGACACTTAATGACAGTTGTCATAAACATGCATAAAATCTCCTTTATATTCATGACATGTGTCATGTCATGATTATGAAGGTGTCATGTCAGTCTTGAACACCCCTTCAAGTAAAGTGTTACCGTTTCTTCTATAATGTGCCTCATTTTTCACCTCTACTAAAGCATCCTTGATTTTAATGACTGCCACTTTCACAATGATGGTAAATTTGCTTTTAAAGGAGTAGTTCACCTTCAAAATGAAAAGTGTGTCATCATTTCCTTGTGATGAAAACTTTTGTCATCAAAAGTGTCATCATTCACTCTTGTCATTTCAAACCTGTATGACTTTCTTTCTTCTGCAGAACAAAAAGGAAGATATTTTGAAAAATGTTGGTAACAGAACAGCACAGCCCCCCATTCACTTCTATTGTAACCAATGCAAGTGAATGGGGGGCTGTTAACAACATTCTTCAAAATATCTTCTTTTGTGTTCTGCGGAAGAAAGTCAGACAAGCTTGAAATGACAAGAGGGCGACACAATTTTCATTTCAACTACTCTGACCTTGATGATTAGCTCTATATATATATATATATATACTGTATATATATATATATATATATAAATTTGCTATATTTAGATTAGCTATATAAAATATATAAATATAATAATAAATTCTATAGAAGATTACCATTACCCTTGGGTATTTTTTATTAAGGACTAGACCCCGCAAATTCTGACAGAGAGGTTCAGAGATAATCATCTCAGCAGAGGCAGGCAGAGGGTAAAGAAATATTTAAAATGTGATTTTTGAGAAGTACTGATGTATGACCGGTGATGTCTATGTGACATAGAAGCTAGAAATGCATATTGTGACACTGTCCAATTGCCACTAACTTTTGCAAAAAGTGGGCAAATAAATCAACTTGTTGTAAAGCATGAAGATTAAAAACAATACACCTTACCCAGATGAATACAAAATGAATGTCAACTTTCCATGCAGTGGGTTCAAAATAAATCTGAAAGTCATATGCATGTCATTATGGGCTGAACCTGAACTCTAGATAACTCTAAATATTGTGAATTAGCCATCAGGATGTTTGCTGCATTAGGATCTATGCTGGTGCTAAAAGCAGATGGGACGATGATGAAGCAGCATCTTATTAGATATATAGATTGAGCGGCAGACACAAAAAAGGGATCCAACTGTTTCCAGAATTGAAAGCAGACCGTTAGCATCTGACATGTGGCAGCTCACAGATCTGTGCGATGAAAGGTGTTTGCAAACATAACCTGTCGAATGTTTTATTAATTTTGTTCTCTGTTCAAAATCATCTTTACAAGAGCTAACGAAAAAGCATGATAATTATCTTCAGCTCTCTGTTCTAAAACAAACCATTTCACTGCACAGACTGTATCCGTCATGTGAGATTTTAACAGCCAGCCATATCCATCTCTTTAGCAAGGGACAGCTCAGCTGAAATAAAAATGATGACTGTAAAAAGTTATAAAAGATTCAGCGAGACAATCCTTCAGGACATCAATCAATAAAATGTTCCAATGACAAGTCTCATTAGGACAGAATGTTGAGAGGTTTAAACGGATATCAATCCTGTTGTGACTGCATTCAGTCAGACAGTTATTGATCATCCCATAACCTGCACAGAATGACCAGTTATTAGGTCTTATTGAGTAGGTATGCCATAGTCACACAGCTGCTTACAGTAATCGTACTTGAATAGGCCTATTTTACAAGCGTTTGAGAAACTGAGCATAATCGATTTTACATGTACGCAGCAACACGTACACACTCATTTGTATGGAAAGTAAGCATACAAATTATTTCCCTGGGTGGGGGGGCAAACAAAACATTTGAAGAGAAAAAGGTTGCTTAATGGAAAACGTGTCATCACTGTCAAAACAATCTTTGGGTTATTTTACTTTCAGGCTGATACACAGCACATCTTTCTGAGTGGGCATCCATCTAGTAAGAATAAATGGTCATGTTCACTCATCCAAATAGAGTTCCAGTGCAAAACAAGAAGGAGGAAAGACATGGTTTCAGCAATACATATTGAATGATGTGTTGTATCCTCACGTGACGCTGCTGTATCGATCGACTCTATGACTAATATAAAAATAAATGGAGGGCAAACCACTCAAGAGACATTTCATTATTCACCCATTGTGCAGAAAGTTCAATTTGATACCACTGCTGACTGCTTCATTAGTTTCAGTCAATCCACTCACAAAAAGAACTTTGATCACTT
This sequence comes from Triplophysa rosa, assembly GCF_024868665.1. Classification (NCBI taxonomy): domain Eukaryota; kingdom Metazoa; phylum Chordata; class Actinopteri; order Cypriniformes; family Nemacheilidae; genus Triplophysa; species Triplophysa rosa. The sequence continues at coordinate 12,065,023 of NC_079913.1, forward strand.
GACCTGATAACAACAACCTCTTGATTATACTTGATCTGTATGAATGATACTTGAATCACTTCACCAGAAATTCACTCCTTTAATACAAGAGCCAATATATAAAGCTACATTTACAAGTAAATACTAGCCAAAGGAGAGATAACATCTTGAAAGAAGTTTTATGATGTGTGTGTGTGTAGGTCCTTTAGAGTCAAACTGATGGTAAAATAGGACATCCTTGTGTACATTGGTCAATACGGGCATGACAAAGGCCATGTTCACTAAAACGGAGCAATGTGATGATAAAAAAGACTCAACATTAGTCACACACGACAGCACTAAACCTCGTAGACTGCTGAAGACAACTGAAACAAATGATCCAAACTCAGCCTAATAATATTTTAGAAATGTGGACTGCAGATGGTACAATCCTTTGTCATCTGTGAAACATAACATTTTTCTCCAGATTTTATGGGATAGAAAAACAGCCCCAGAGTTTGTATAATTTAGATGGCTTGGCTATAACATTAAACGGAATTAATTTAACCATGCTAGTCTTGAGGGAACAAGTATAAGCTAACCTTTAAACCTATGAATCTCTACACAGCAAAATGTGACGTGCAAAAACTCACAGCAAATGTCACAGCAAAAAAACGTGAAATAAAAAGGTCAAATTAACACTCACAGTGTATATACTGTATAATCCACACATTATATATACACTGTGAGTGATAATTTGACCTTTTTTTACACTGGCGATTTTGCTGTGTACCAGTTCTGTTCATGATAATGGAGAAGAATGAAGTCAGGTCAAGTATATCACTAAATATGATATCTATCATTTAAAAGATTAGAAAATATACAGAATAACACATTATTAACATATTACAAAATATTAAATCATACATAAGGAATCGCCCTTTTATAGGCGATTTTATATATATATATACACTCACCTAAAGGATTATTAGGAACACCTGTTCAATTTCTCATTAATGCAATTATCTAATCAACCAATCACATGGCAGTTGCTTCAATGCATTTAGGGGTGTGGTCCTGGTCAAGACAATCTCCTGAACTCCAAACTGAATGTCAGAATGGGAAAGAAAGGTGATTTAAGCAATTTTGAGCGTGGCATGGTTGTTGGTGCCAGACGGGCCGGTCTGAGTATTTCACAATCTGCTCAGTTACTGGGATTTTCACGCACAACCATTTCTAGGGTTTACAAAGAATGGTGTGAAAAGGGAAAAACATCCAGTATGCGGCAGTCCTGTGGGCGAAAATGCCTTGTTGATGCTAGAGGTCAGAGGAGAATGGGCCGACTGATTCAAGCTGATAGAAGAGCAACTTTGACTGAAATAACCACTCGTTACAACCGAGGTATGCAGCAAAGCATTTGTGAAGCCACAACACGCACAACCTTGAGGCAGATGGGCTACAACAGCAGAAGACCCCACCGGGTACCACTCATCTCCACTACAAATAGGAAAAAGAGGCTACAATTTGCACGAGCTCACCAAAATTGGACAGTTGAAGACTGGAAAAATGTTGCCTGGTCTGATGAGTCTCGATTTCTGTTGAGACATTCAAATGGTAGAGTCAGAATTTGGCGTAAACAGAATGAGAACATGGATCCATCATGCCTTGTTACCACTGTGCAGGCTGGTGGTGGTGGTGTAATGGTGTGGGGGATGTTTTCTTGGCACACTTTAGGCCCCTTAGTGCCAATTGGGCATCGTTTAAATGCCACGGCCTACCTGAGCATTGTTTCTGACCATGTCCATCCCTTTATGACCACCATGTACCCATCCTCTAATGGCTACTTCCAGCAGGATAATGCACCATGTCACAAAGCTCGAATCATTTCAAATTGGTTTCTTGAACATGACAATGAGTTCACTGTACTAGAATGGCCCCCACAGTCACCAGATCTCAACCCGATAGAACATCTTTGGGATGTGGTGGAACGGGAGCTTCGTGCCCTGGATGTGCATCCCACAAATCTCCATCAACTGCAAGATGCTATCCTATCAATATGGGCCAACATTTCTAAAGAATGCTTTCAGCACCTTGTTGAATCAATGCCACGTAGAATTAAGGCAGTTCTGAAGGCGAAAGGGGGTCAAACACCGTATTAGTATGGTGTTCCTAATAATCCTTTAGGTGAGTGTATATATATATATATATATATATATATATATAACGTAATTATGTATTATATTTCCAGTATATTACTGTAAGGGTTGTTTCTTGTTGGTTATTGTTCATGTTATCAAATAGCTTTTATCTGCATAGCTCGTGCCTTCTCACATGTCTAGTGCAGTATGTGACACTTGTTATGAGTCGCTTATTAATTTTAACACTCAGTCATATTCAAATGCAAGACCCCGTGGCAGAAAAAAAATGTTTTGCTGGGTATGCTGCTACCAAAAACGCTTAGAAGTAGCATGACGTCTTCACTTAACGTTAATAAAAATGAATCAAAATCATAAAAAATTACTTAAAAGCTGGCATTATTGGTAGAAATTTGTATGAAAAAATAATACAACATATCGATAAGAAATTGGTATTATACTGATTATAATATTATAACAACAAACCGATATGATACATTAAATAGGAAGAGCTTGCTAAGTTTTTGGACATTTCTGTTATTTACATGTTCTAGATAGTTGCAACACTACAGTCAGAATGGCAGAGATCATCTAAAATAAAGGAGAGCAGCTCATGCTGTTGGAGAGAGATTTATGACACTAATATGAGGAGTAGGCTGGTCAAGGTCACACACTGGGAGCCAATAAGTAACCATGAGTTACTGTCTTATACGACAGAAAAGATCTATAAATGAATGTGATATCAGTATTCCTAAACCACAGACTGTGTAAAAGCAATATCAACTTGGCACATTACCATAAAATTCAACTGTGTTGTCAGAGTTGTGCTTGTCATATTTAAAAATCGTTGAACATGAGCTACACCAATCGGAATAGAAACTATAACTCTTAATAATGTGAGTTACATGCAAGTGCATACAAAGTGACTCACCACAACGCCATTATCTGTTACTCTGTAGGTGAAGTTAAACACCGCCCAAGCCAGGTAGTATGTGGACATACGGGGCGTCCTGGAGAAATGGTTGGTCACCCATCCGTCCTCATCAGATGTAGACGCCTCCACTGGCATGTTGGACAGTGACTGATACGAGCTCTCGTGTCTCAAACTCACTCTGAATATGGCTTTACAAATGGGCTCGTCGAAACACGGGAAGGCCTTTCTGGCGTGAGTGGGAGAGAACTGCGTCACAGCCAGATACCTGCAGAATCATGACAGGAAAAAGAGGAAAAGAAAGAAACAAGACATGAACAAACATTTTAAAACAATGTTAAAACAAAAAATTATAGTAATCTCACTTCTATGGTTGTCAGTTGACTAAGTATTGGTTGTGGATGGGCAAAACTGCAGCAAATATTTTTTGAGCTGCAACTTTAAGACATGAAATAGATCTGTGATAGCACAACACCAAGAAAACAAAACCGGCTGCTTGAACCAAATCAGATACTACAAGACCTGTGGAAATATTGTGTTAGTGTGGAAATATTTTTCAGATAAAAGTATGATTTAATTATCAATATAATCAATAAGTGTTTTCTTTCATTAAATCATTAAGCTGTGTGCTTTTGTCATGTGCTTTCTATTTCACTCAGTGGAAAGTTACTGTGGCAAACAGAGTGAGACAGGATAAGTGGGGGTTAGAACCATAAATTTAACTAAGTCAACACACACACACACATAAAGAGTCACACAGAAAAGAAATGTTATGAATCAATCCACTGCATATGTTTTAAGTATAATCATGAGTTGTGATGTGTTTTAATGAATCATAGGATTAAGAAACAACGCTACATAATTAAAAGCATTAGATGATTGAGTGTTTTCTTTTTACTAAAAGAATGTTAAGAATGTTGGTATGTTGTCCGGCCACAAGAAACTGTCTCTAGGAGACCACTCCCCAAAAGAAACTGTCTCTAGAGAACATTCCTCAAAACTAGCGACTGACCACAGGATGTATGTTGTGAGAAGATGTTATTTTGCAGGAAATAAGAAAAAGGACGGAGTCAGATAACCTGGTTCACGGTGATTGGTTGCCAGGGAGCAATACTCCCTAGAGACGGAGGAGGAGTCAGAAGATGTGAGCGACGTCACATACTGAATAAATATGTGTGTTTTTGAATATCTGGGTTGTTGGCTTGTGGTGGAGTGAGGAGATCGTCTGACAACCCAAAGCTTTGTTACTCCTTTTTACATCTGATAATAAACTTCTAATCGATTTTGGAGAACGTCTCTGTGCAAATTTTTGAACATGCAGGACTGCCTAAAAAGTCCAACATTAGATATAAAGTCAGAGACCAGGAAAATAAGTCTAGGGAGGGAAGAGAGTGAGCCGTTGGCTTTGCAGCGATTACTGTATGCAGAATCAGTAATAGCAATGCTGTTCAACATCACAAGGTCATTTCCAGGAAGCTGCATTAATGCAAATCAAAGCTTAACTTAAATCTCAGAGCAGAGGGGAGTTTTGACTTCACTACCCACAGCATGAAAACCAGGCGTAAGTCTACTCACTTCATGATTATCTTTGAAAACCAGTTTACCACTGAAAGATCATCTTAAAAATTGTTTCACTATTTAAAGGTCTTCGTTAAGCTGCAAGCAGACAAGGTTGGTGACTCATCAGAAATGAACGATGTGTTGAAAACAGATCAATAAGGGGTGGGAGGATATCAGAGCGAAAATCCCTGCGGTGATACACGTGGAGGTGTTTCAGTTTGTTAGTGATGCTGTGTGCTGCTGTTGTAGGGCTGTGCATGCTTTAGAAGACCATTAAAAACATCACTGAGATGTAATGAAAGTTAAATTAGTCAAATGAAGAAAATGTATATGAGGGGCCGTTTAGGCTGTAATTATTGAAATGGTATTTCAGTAATACATATGAATGAATTTCACAATGATCTCGCGGGCCAGAGTTGAGAACCACTGCATTACACTAAACACAATCATCTTCATAACATGTGGAGCTCAGAGAGCTACTGCACGATGATACAGTATTTGCTCAACAAGATAAACACTATGGGCCCTATTGTAACGATCTAAGCACATGGTTTAAAGCACATAGTGCAGGTGGGCGTTTCTGAATCCACTTTTGCTAGTTTAACGCCGGAAAAATGGTCCAAAAAGGTTGTACCTGTTCTCTTAATGGGTCATGGGTGTGTTTTGGGCGTAACGTGAAATAAACCAATAAGAGTCATCTCCCATTCTCTTTGAAAGCCAAATGCGCTTGCACCATGGTGCATTCTCTATTTACATGCTGTAAGTTGCAAGAGCTAAGACTGAACGCTTCTCCAGAGGTAAACGGATCTCGCGCACGAGCAGACCATCGACGGGACAAGCCGGATATTTATATTTATGCACACAATAACGATCCTTTACATTTGAATCCTTTAATTGTTCATTTTTTTAAATGTTTGTGTGCTGCTGCACGTTCCTATGTATAATAAGAAGAATGTGCGTGTGTTGTGCACCTACCTATAGGCACATATTACTAACGCACTTTAAATAACCAAAAAATATTGCGCCGTTGACTTTAGACCAGGTTTCAGTCAGTCACTAGCGCAGTCCATTTCAGTTGCCTCAAAATAGCAACACGCCAGCAGTGCGCCTGAACACGCCTCGTTTTCAGACCAGCAAGCTCATTGAAGCACAAATGAGCGCAAGTGCATTTACTATTTAAACAACTTGGCGCAGGACGTGAAAACTGCGTCGGGCTAAAACTAGTAAAATACACGTGTATTTGGCGCCGGATTGTGCCGGGTATACGATAGGGCCCTATGTTGCTTCATTTACTTCAAATGTGATCCTCAACAGATGTTACGATATTGGCACCCTACAGGAATCTATGAGTCCTTAGCCTGACCTCCCTTTATTATTGGCAAAGACAGTGAAGCTGGAAAAAGAAATGAAGGAAGCCATGAAAGTGACTCCTCTGTGGTAAATCAAAGACTTAAATATGCCTCAAATGCCATAAAACCAGGGTCAAATACTGCTCCATTGTTCCTGTCAGATGACAAAAAGGCAGAATCAGGAAGCAGATAGCTAATACCACAGAGATATCTAGGGCATTTACCAATTGTAAAAGCAAGACTCCACAATCATGTAAAAATAAACATGAGCTTGTGCTAATCTGCTTATTTTAAATTGTATTGGAATATCGAAAAATGAATTTAAACAGAAGCACATATGGGCATAAATATTTAAAAATCTCATTGTTCATTTCAATCTCAGTTTTATAGGAACTGCATATTGCATAAATAGTCCTGGGAGCATAAAAATGATTTTTCAAAGTTAACTCTGCATGGATTCATGGAAGTGGAAAACTTGAGAGCTTTAGTCTCACAGTAAATGAGTCGTTGACTGCGGTGCTCAGTCACAGCTGTCACTTTAAAACCCAAAGGTTTTACCAATGTTTATCCAGATATTTGTGCCACATTCTCTCCTATAGGACAGGAAAATCACATTCGTTTTTTGATAGTTTCTTCTAGACACCAATAGGGTCTCAGTCTCTGTCTGAAACTCAGGTATAACTTGCTACACGAGCACAACGCTGTAGGATTAGAGGTTAAAACTGGACATACACAAACTCTTACCTGGAATTAAACAAGCAATATGGTTAATGAAGAGCCAGAGATTAAAGGGATAGTTTTACACAAAAATGAAAAATCTGTAATCATTTACTTCATTGTTCCAAACCTGCATAAATGTCTTTGTTCTGCTAAACGCAAAGGAAGATATTTGGAAGAATGTCAGTAACCAAACAGATCTCACACCCCTGGACTCCCAAAGTATTTATTTTCCCTACTATAGCAGTCAATGTGGGATGAGATATGTGTGGTTACTGAAATTCTTCCAAATATCTTTCTCTGTGTTCATCAGAACAAAGAAATGTATATAGATTTGGAACAACCTGAGGGTGAGTAAATGATGACAGAATTTTCATTTTTGGGTGAACTGTCCCTTTAAGCTGGACAAACTGACTTTACAACTCTTTTGGTACACACTGTTAAAAAAGACAAACAAATAAAAAATCAGCCTTGTATCTTCACAGTGTTTAAAAAACCTTTACTAATGTATATCGGTGTATCAAATGTCAACGCCTACGGATATAGTTAGTTACTATATTGTCACTTTAGTAACACAAATGGTGCTGATTTGATACGGTCTCATAAACCTTACTAATTTTCACCATGGTAACACTGTCAAAATACTGCACTCCAGTAAAGCTTCTAGCCTACTTCTTTTACAATGTCATCAAAACAATGGCAAAAGCTTGCTGTTTAGGCCTATATTGCTGGACCGCTATAAATTATTTTCTATTTAATGTAAATTGCCCTTAAAACTTAAAAAAATGTGATAAATCCTTCAAAGATTATACTTATTTTATATAACATTTCCAAACACAAACAGAAAATGACCTCATACAGTGAAACCGCAAATCCACGATTTCTCATCTGACATGAAACTGATGTGTATTAAGTCCCGCCACAGCTGCTTCATGATAAGTCAATTGTAGCAAATTTCTGTTCCCTATTTTTATTCTACTTTAATTTTAATTGCGGTTTCTTACCCAGTGGGGTGCCCTTCTCTCTCTACCTCTCAATTTCCAAGTACTTTATTTACACGATTCTTTTACATACAATATTGGCAAATTATTGAAAAGAATAACATCTAATTAAAGTAAAGAAAAAGCTAATATATGCCGTGCTGAATATAAAACTCTGAATCCATCCCACAATGGAATTGCAAATACGTACGTACCTCTCAAATGTTGTAGATAATCTGAGACAGCTTCAAAATCAATATATCAAACAGTTTACAAATACACTGGAAAATGTTGAATTCAGATCTAATGATTAAATCTGTGTTAAGGTAATTGTTGAGGCCGTTAACAGAGCGCACACACTGTTTGTTTACATATAGTACTTTGTGTAAAAAAATTAAATGCTCTGAAATACAGAGTGCGAGTGTGTTTCATGGTGTGTGTTTAGTGTGCCTGAGTTTCACTCATAAAAACCCTGACATTATCCAGCACGTTCATAATATGTGCAGCAACCAACTGCTGTCCATGGTGCTGAAACGAACAAGAACACCAAACGACACCACTTTTGGTTGGTCTCAGGCTGTATGCTCAAACAGAGCAACGGTTTGATAGTCACAGAGCCACTTTGTAGCGACTATTAGCTACCCTACAAATGACTTGCAAGAGACCAATGGCACTCTGAACAATGTGACAGCTCCATTTTCTAAATAACACTCTCAATTTGCAGCTGTTGCATGGCTGGTTAAACAGAACCGTGAGAGAAAAGCACGGAGCGTGTGCTGAGACCACTGAAGGAGATGTGAGGTGTAAAGATGATGTGAGATGAAGTGAAAAGGATAAAGGTGCTTCTACATGAACTGATTGTACGTGCATATTAAATTCTCTGAACTAGAACGGGCAGAAATCCATTTAGATTCCAATTCTAAGAAGATCTTTACACCCTGTGGAATTTAAAAGCTGTGAATCCTATGAAATAATTGGGAAAAAATTTAATGTCATGGGAGATCATTGGATAAATTCAAATGAAAGCATAAAAATGTTTGGCATTAAAGAGAAAAATAAGCAATTTCCATGTGGTGTTGATATACAAATGTACAAAATGTGGGTGAACCGCGTGACTCCTGTTGCAAAAGGAAATGTAAACATATTACACAAGATCAGTCTTGAGGGAGTTTAAGAGTTTTATTGGATAAAAATATATGAAATATGAAGTATCCTTGAGGGCAGAGAGAGAGAGAATTTTATAACATGGGCAACAACTGTATATACTCAGAGCAGAGAAACATCTCCCCCAACAGTCCAAAAGTGACATTACCATTCAGAAGTCTAAATGGAGAGTCTGTTTGATTGAAAAACGGAAAATATTGGAAAAGCCACTGAACATTATTAACTAAGCTTCAAGTACCCTAAATTGTGAAATATTGTGCTGGTTGTGAAACGTCCTTAATTGTTCTTCGAATTTGACAGACCAATAGTATCAAATCAGGTTTAGTTGAGACCTCTAAAAATAAAGTTCCTCCAGAACTGTTCTGCTAAAGTATATTGTCTTTCATCCAGTCTTCATGATACCAGGGAAGCTTTGCAGTTATTTATATCTCAGTAAGCAGACAGATGTCCTTGTCCTGTGTTCTAGCACGCAGATGTCTACAAGTATAAACAGCTGTTGTGTTTCGGGTAATGAATGTGCCCACCTGCAGAGTCATTGAAAACTCACCTTACACACCTTCCAACATAACAGAACTATTTTTAACGTGCCAGAGAACAAATATATACATTTTTGCTATTGTGCCCTTTATTTTATGGACCGTCTTAAAGGAACAGTTCACCCAAAACTGAAAATTCTGTCATCATTTACTCACCTTTTCAAATTCTTCCATATATCTTTCTTTGAGTTCAACAGAACAAAGAAATGTATACAGATTTGTAACAACTTGAGTAAATGGTGACAATTTTCATTTTTGGGTGAACTATCCCTTTAATATTTAAAGTTCTAATTTCAACTTTAAAATTTAATATATATGTCATATTCATATTACTGTTGCTGTGAATGCCTCACTAGAGGATCATTTACTGTATCCAAACCAAAAACTCTCTATTATACTCAACATAAATAAATGCTTTAAACTAACGTGAATAGATTTGGTTAAGCAGCATTAAAGTCCCCGTGAACCGGAAGTCGCGACCGATTTTAATTCCGTATTTTGACGCTTTTTCGAGTGAAATGGAGAGGGTCAGAGATGACGTATTTTTGTAGGCTAACGCGGATGTGCCGCACTGGTTTTTAAAAAGAGAATGACCCACGTTGATACACTGTTTACAATAATTGTATTTTTTTATTTCAGTGGGACTTTAAAAGAAAAGCTTACAGCAATGACAGAACATGCTGTGAGAGCAAAAGTGGACTGAAATATGCCTGAGGAAAAAATTTAACTGGATCAGAAATAAATGGTTAAAGCTACTGTCACCCAGAATCCCTCAGGCTTCCTCTAACTACAGAAACATGAAGCAGCACCACAAAACCCTTTACAAACAAATGCATTGACCAGGTCTGAGTCCAGGTCAATAACTTTGTCGGATGGATCAGATGCATCGATCAACCACCTCTTATCAAGTGAAATGCTTAAGTGAGGGCTGAGAAAGCACTGAACTGACAAACGCCTTCTTATACATGAGAACAGCTGTCAAACAGGAGTCACTGTACTGTGACCTCATAACACTAGTGACCATAAGACATAAGCACGCTCTGGAGATATTATCAAGCCATGTTATAGCCAAGCAAACAATAAAGCTAATATGCCCTATTTTATAAAAAGAAAATACACAAAGGCCCAAGCCAAGGTAACGATGAACAGTTTTTACAACAGAAATTTAAAAAAGTGCGTTATAGAAATGACACAATCATCTAGTCAGTAAAAAAACTGACACCTTAGCTAATTCACTTTAACTCTTTGCACTACAGCAAGAGGTTTCCCTTCTCACTCATAACATTGCTACCTTAGCCTAAGTTACTGTTAACCAAAACACAGATGAAAGTTAAAGCCAAAGCCTAAAAGTGTCAAGTGAAACGCTAACAAGTGATAAAATCTTACCTCAGCATACAAAGTGCAGTTAAAACTCTGTACTAAGTACAAGTGCTTATCAAAACAAGCACATGAGAGCGATTGTTCTTTCTGAGCAAATAATTTGAATCTGTCATTACCTACAATTTGACGAGCATTGACCCGTAGACTTAACAAGGATAATGGCAAATTTACGCAAGCATTGCCTATGTTAAAAATAAATATCAGCACGTGATTGCATCACACTTGTTAAAATTTGTTTGAGCAAAATTTTTTGTAAAACAATATCTAAACTACAATGAATTATTATTAAAAGTTCCAATAGCTTTAATTCACTTTCAACAGCCACATAACATCTTGTCCATGACCGAGCTCATAATGAGAGAAGTCTAGTGTACATTTTCCCAGCTCTGACAGTTTCTATACTGCTCTCCTGTTGATTCATTATAACTACAGATTCTACTATTAAAATGTTTAAATATGGTTTAGCATACTGTGTGTTAGCCTACGTGATAAATGCGACAGAAGTGATAAGTGCTTTGTGAACGGGACACTGAAATCATTTCAGAGATGCTCCACAAACACTCTGCTCTTCTTCACAGTAACTCAAACACGTTTCCTCATGACAGTCTGATGATTGATCTTCTGTTCAGCAGCTTTTATCTCATCATCTCCACAAACACTCTGGATTTCCCTGGATGAAACTACACTTAGAAACAAAGCAGCCAGACAGGTTGAAAACATACAATCTCTTGCTTTACAGCGACTGAGTTTTTGTGTTTCCGTTGACTTATTCACACTGACATCCAGATGAAATTTGCTCAGGATTTGATGGGATGACGATTTTAGTCCTGCTGAGTGTCATATGAGGGAATTCATGGAGCTGATGAGATTTCATTCAAGGAAAGTTTCCATCACCACACACACACACACACACCTGCTGAGTGTCATATGAGGGAATTCATGGAGCTGATGAGATTTCATTCAAGGAAAGTTTCCATCACCACACACACACACACACATGTAGGGTAGGTCGGATCAAAGTTTACCATCTGTGATCGTAAAACACAGTAACCTCTCAGCAGGACTACGACCAGGCACCAACAAGTCTGGCCAACTGTCCTATTCTCAACACCTTCATCACTGACCAGGACAGATTCGGATACTCTCCCCTAGACTTCAAAGGAGGTTCTTGGGGGAGGACAGGACTGTTCACCAAAGTGAGAAAAGCCATGTGGCCCCCAGGGACTGAGAGCCTCAAATTCTTCCAAAAGAATGTCTCTTTCTCTATCCTTAGCCACAAAAGACTGGTTTAAAGTGTATACACATGAATCTCCACATTGTATGCTTGCCTCTATGTTATTCTCCTTCACCTATAACCTCAAAGGCATATGTGCTTAGTGGTATTCTGTGTATATTTACATTCTTGTCCAAACTACAGGTCAATGTAATTGTAACCCCTTCATGTTTCATATCTACGTGTTTCCCTTTTCATGTCTTAGAATATGGTGTATAGCACAGTAATGTATTTTATACCATACTCATTTTAGTTTATTCTAAGTCTATTCCTGCTCCAAACTCCCAGGCGACCATAAATGCAAATGAGTTAGTGTGCCGGACAAAGAAACATGTTTTCGAGCCCAAAACTATCTCATCACATTGGATCGCCCACCTTGGAGGGGCGTGACGCCCTTTGTGTTAAAACATCTGAACACGCAGGAAAGCTTGCTCTTTTGTGTATGTTCGTTCGCTTGTGTGTGTTTGCACTCGTGCGCGTTCGCTCGCTCGTTATCTTTCAACCTCTCGAGACCTGCCTCTCCTCAGAGACAGTTTCTAACGACAGTTGCTTCAGCTAAATACAACGGACTCACGGCCCGCTCTGAACACATCAGGACCCTGTGATACGCGCGCCAGCACGTGTCCCGAGAAACAAAGAAGCCAATGCAAGTATCTGAACTATTGCTAACCGGTTGCGTATAAGCTTTGCCCCTTTTAAATAAGGAGATTTGTCCTTGATGGTTCGTGCAGATGTGAATAGCTGATTTAATACTGCCTTTTTCTTTGCTTTATCTATTGCTTTCATTCTTTACTGCTTTTACGTTTGTTAATGTTTGGTTTGTGTTAGCTAGTTGGTTTTAGTTCCCCCGTAGTGTAGATAAATAAACCGCATGTGTATCCACGCTCGAATTGTTTCTGAGTTTATTTATCACATATCAACGTCACTTAAACTGCTTGATTTCGTTAAGATTTCTGAAGTGGTACTGTACTACAGTAAGAATATTGTTTTTCCAGGCCAGGGGAGTAATATTTCTTAGAGTTGATATATGATCTGCTGATCACTCGGTGGACGAGTGTATTTAGTTTGTCGCTGTTATTAGCTCTGCTGCATCAGGTAAAGTGTATAAAATAATTAATGGTTAATCACCATTAATTATTTGTAGGTTACTGTGTTTAAACTCATAGTTTCCCCGAAATACACTACACACACACACACAGGCAACACTGTTAGTAAAGGAGTAAACTTTGGAAAGATCACATTGTCCCTGGTTTATTATGACTCTGTCTGGTCCCTCAGTCTCTCTGAAAGTTATGCTTGTGTAATGTTCAGGTCCTTGCAAAGTCATGCCACCTTACTTACTAATGATTATAATAAAGCTTTGTCAAAGTTCTTATTAGAGCCGTTGAAATACAGAGTTATGACACTCGTTCTCGCTGTCGTGTGATCACATGGTTCATGGAGCGCTCAATAGTTCCAAATAATTTCGTGCTGTCAACCTATTTTAATGGATTTTAGCAGGACAGACAACAGCAACGAGATTTGCACAAATTTTGCTAAATATATTAAAACACATGTGTACACTGATTCCTACATGTATAGCAGCATTTTGTCTGGGGAGTAATATGAATATAAGATCTATGAATGTAATCTACCTAATCTAATAATGTCCACCACTGTTTCCGTCCATTTATGAGCAAAACTAAAGTTTAGTTTCATAAAACTCACAGAGAGAGACATTTCAAACCTAGTTGAGTCATAAATTGTTTTGACCGAGTATTTTTTTCTCATTCCCTTCACAGATTAATTATGATTTTCTCCTCTGGTTGTCAAGGAAACAGCAGGTTTATGCTTTTAACGCTGTTGATAGTGCGTTATTAAATCTAAGCGGTTGCTATTAATAGTATGGCACTGTAATTATAAATTTTTGCTTGTTGCATGTGCTTTACCAGACTGCAGGGTCAATGTATCATAGTACAAAGAATTGGGATGTTTTTTTTTAGCACACAATACTGTAAATAGATTGTGAGCATTAAGTAAATACATGTTTTCAACCTCACATATAACGCAATATTAATCAGGTCAAACGTCTATAGTGAATATTACAATCTATTAAATCTGTTAAAACGAACACAAAAAAATGCTTTAACGGCTAAACAGACAAACTGCTTTACAGAGCACGTTTCGTAAAAACATAATTTTCTTCAGCAAAGAAGCAAAAATATAACATCAGGCAATGTTCACATTTAACTTCTTTTTAGAAAAAGTTAACAATGGCACTTTTTTAGTAAAAAAAAAAGCATGCAGCGTTGTGGTTACAAATAGCAGCCGGCAATGTTCAGAAGCAGCATTTGCGCATGAAGGCAGCTCAAAGAAACAGATTATACAGGCTTCATGGGCAGCATAACGGAATTCTATTTGAATTATAAACAGAGAGCGTCTTTGCAACAACCAATCACATATTTAAAAACTACAATATTAATTTTTCACTAGGAATGCAATCAAAAGTTATTGAAAGTGAAAATTATACTTTAATTTATACAAAAAACTATGCTCCAAACGGTATTTCGGCCGGCGTTTGATCCTATTCGACCAATCACCCTCCTCGCATGTTGTTATGGAAACGACAGGTTACTCGCTTGTCATTGCTGTGAAAAAGGTGCTTGACAGAGGCGTTTCTTTTCAGAAAAGTAACTTTTTTCAACTTCAAAAGATGTTCTGAGCTGCAGAAAAAGACGCCGGTGCTGGCCGTTTAAAAAGTGCTCAGGACTTTTTTGAAAACACGGTTTACTCCATAGGATTATAATGTAAAACAGACGCTAGCAGCTTCAAAAAAGAAGTCAAATGTGAACGTAGCCACTTAGCCTTAGCCACCGTAGTGCTTTGAAAAGGTGGAAGGGGGAGTGAGCCGCGATGCAGCTAAATTTCATCGCTGGACCTTTAAGAATCTGTTGCACTACAATTCTCTGAGAAATAAGAACGGATGCAGTAAAATGCAATTTCTTGCATAAGTTTCACAAGTGCAACATGGCAAGAACATTTTGCATCCACAGACAAAAAGCACCAACATAATATGTGCGATCTTAATGTGCCGCATCAAGTCAGAGCACAAAGGTCTTATTTAAATGCGTTTCTGTAAAGTCCCCTACTCTCTGCTGACCTTCATTATTCTTCAAATGTCACAGAAAATCTAGTAAAACAAAATCAACGGCTTTCCACCCACCAGAGCATGTCTACAATAAAACCCTGATATTTCTTCCTTCAAAGATTGACTTACAAACACCAGTAGAGTGGCCAAGACACCCACTAGCCTGTCACCATGGTGTTCAGTGAATAAGGTTTATAACATGGTTTACTCCCGAGAACAATGATTTTATAATGAAAAGCAAGAAACCTTTCCATCCAAATGGAAAGCTTTGTTTAAATCTGTGAGCAACAATGAACCTCTGGTTTTTGTAGGCTATATACATTCATTTCCTGTAAATATGAGGATAAAAAATGTATGTTATCCTCATATTTACACACCAGAGATAAAACTGTTATAGGGTGGTCAATCAATATGGATACTCCCTCTGGGGTTGATGCAAGGGCAGATTTCAAATAAAGGAAGCAAAACAATGTGGTTGGCAATGCCTGAGGCAAACCTGTTATCAGCTGTGTCGCTAAGAAAATGCTTTTTGATATTTTTCAACTCTGGCACCAAAACCGAGAAGCAAATAAGTTAAACTAAGATGATAAAAGGGTTACTTGCACATTTGCACTTCAGACAGTGTGTGGGACTTTCACACTTCTCCAGTACAT
The DNA here is from genome assembly GCF_024868665.1 of Triplophysa rosa. Classification (NCBI taxonomy): domain Eukaryota; kingdom Metazoa; phylum Chordata; class Actinopteri; order Cypriniformes; family Nemacheilidae; genus Triplophysa; species Triplophysa rosa. The sequence continues at coordinate 12,080,786 of NC_079913.1, forward strand.
GCAACTAAATGCAGCTTTCCTGTGTCAAATAGATCACGGCCTGATTCAGAAAACCCCGCACAAACCTGTTGCACCTGGAAGGCAACATTTTAGCTGTTCTTTAATACATAAGGACCACAAATATTAATCTATATGCAATTCAGTTCAATAAAAATTCAAAGACAGCTGCTAATCTCCACTTCTGTTTGTCTTAGGTGGTCTGGCATTGTTCAGTTACTGGGTCTTAGAGGGTTTGGACTTGACTGTAATTTGCTCCCAGCAACCAGCAAAAGAACCTGGCTTTTGTGCAATTGAAAACGGTTACGTTGTAACCTCGGTTCCCTGATGGAGGGAACGAGACGTTGTGTCGAACCGACAGATGGGGTTCGTCCTTGAGAACCAATCGCTTCCGACTTCTCTAGAAAAGGCCAATGAAAATTGGCGAATGAAATTTGCATGCCGGACTCCGCCCCGGGGACTCCGCCCCCGGATATACGGGTATAAAAGGGAGACGGCATGCCTCATTCATTCACCTTAGTTCTGAGGAGCCTGAGACCTCTCACGACTGCTGCAGTGGACAGCACGTGTTGTGGCAAGGACACAAAGTCTCGTTCCCTCCATCAGGGAACCGAGGTTACAACGTAACCGAGACGTTCCCTTTCTGTCGGTCTCTCGACGTTGTGTCGAACCGACAGATGGGGTTCCAATGGAAAACGCCATAACACGGTGCCCTGTCACAATCTCAACGAAGCGACGGTGACAGGCCTGGGCGTGTCAGCCGTGAACGCTACCGCGAAATTGTAACCTACCAGTGGGTAGGTAGGGGGTCCCAGAGCTTTTTTGAAAGATGGGAAGGCCCCTACCTTCGGCCTCACAGGCGGCGGCCTTGTTTCTCTAACAGCGAGAAGCCGCCCGGAATCGTAAGGCACTGGGTAAGCGCTACTTCCTCAAGTGGGGGATGCGCTACAGAGACCACTTCCTACCGCAGGGAGGAGAATAGTGGAGATACCAACATGGTCTCACCGATAGGGAAGAACTCATGGGAAGAAAGTGCGGACTGAAGGAGTTAACCGCGAGGTGGAGGTCCACCTAAGGAGGTCATGGGTTACCAAGGTGGGAACCAGCATGAGGATACATCAGACGGAACCGCCCTGCTGGGGGGTTGCAACGTCTGGTAGCACTAGGTCCGGTTAGAGCTATGTTGCGCATAACTCAGGTGATACCCGGCCTAAGGGGCGGGGCAGGGCTGCTCTGCCCAGCCCGCCCACAGGAGGTGCTTACTAGTGATGGATGGAGTGCCTGTTCTTCACCCAGTGGGGGAAGAAGGGAGGCTAGTTAGTACGCTGACCCCCTTAGGAGAAAAGGGGGGGAAGGTACTGTCACAGGCGTACACCCTACCGGTCGCCGGTCTTGCCTGATGCCCGCAAGACTCGAGCTGACTGGTTTTACGCGGAGGCTGTAGGACCTCGCGAAGGTGATGGGTGTAGCCCAACCTGCAGCTCTGCAAATGTCTGCCAGAGAGGCGCCTCGAGCCAGTGCCCACAAGGAGGCTGTACTCCGTGTGGAGAGAGCTCTCACCCAGTGGGCGTAGGCGATCTTAGGACAGGTACGCCATCGACGACGCCCATGATCCAGTGCGTCAATCTCTGTTTGAGACAGCCCTCCCTGCTGATCTCCAAAACAGACAAAGAGCTGCTCAGAGCTACTGTGGCTCTGCGTGAGGTCCAAGCAGAGGCGCAATGCGCGTACTGGACACAACACGGATGAGGTTGGGTCTTCCTCCCCGGTGGGGAGTGCCTGTAAGTTCACCACCTGGTGTCTCGGGGGAGTGGTGGGAACTTTGGGCACGTAGCCGGGCCGGGGTCTCAGGATAGCGTGAGAATAACCGGGCCCAAGTTCTAGGCAATCTGTGGACACGAAGAATGCTTGTAGGTCCGCTACCCTCTTAAGCGTCCTCCCGAGAGCCGTCTTCATCGTGAAGTGAGAAAGAGCGGCATCTCCGAGGGGCTCCAGGACCGCATCAAGGTCGTAAGAGGGTACGGAGCACGGGTGATGTCCTTCCCGCGCCCCTAGGAACCAAATGATCAGGATGTGCTGTCCTAGAGACTACCAGCAACTGGGTCGTGATGAGCGGCAACAGCGGCTACATACACGTTCAATGTGGAAGGGGAGAGATTATTCTCGAGTCTCTGGAAGGACCGCATCCACTTGATCAAGCAACTCAGAGGGTCTTCTCTCGAGAAGAGCACCAGGATGAGAAGAGGCACCACTAGGCGTATCGTCACCTAGTGGCCAGGGCCCTAGCCTGAGTAGTGGTCTAAACCGCCGCAGGGGTTAGGCCACTCAGGATATCCTCACTCCGTACAGGGGCCAGACATGGAGGTTCCAAAGGTCTAGCCCGTGATGCCATAACGTGCCCTTCCCCTGGGAAAGCAGGTCCTTCGTCAGGGGAATCAGCCAGGGGGGAGCTGTCGTCAAGAGAATTAGCTCCGAGAACCAAGTCCGGTTGGGCCAGTATGGCGCAACTAGTACACTTGATGCTCCTCTTCCCTGACCTTGCACAGGGTCTGTGCAGTGAGGCTCACTGGGGGAAGACGTACTTCCGCTTGTCCCACGGCCAGCTGTGCGCTAGAGCCTCCGTGCCGAGGCAGGGAGTACCTTAGCGGCAATGGGTGGTGTCCAGGGAGGCGAAGGGGTCTACCTGAGCCCTCCCTGACTGTCCCAAATGAGCTGGCTACGCGGGGGTGGAGTCGCCACTCTCCGCGAGGCGTAACTGAAGAGAGAGCACATCGGCTGTCTGGTTCAGGTCACCTGGGATATGTGTGGCCCTGCGGACTCCACAGGAGGAGGCGTCGGGCGAGTCGTGTTAGCTGCCATAAGCGAACGCCACCCTGGCGGTTAAAACGCTACAGCAGTTGTGCAGTCCGACCGGACCAGCACGTGCTCGTTCTGCACAAGAGGTTGTAACCCCTTCAGTACGGGTAGCACATCCAACAACTCTAGGCAATTGAATGCCTGCGCAGGCAGGGGGCCCGTCCATCGCCCTGACACTGCGTGCCCGTTGCACACGGCACCCCAACCCTGCAGGGAGGCGTCTGCCTGACGCGTCTTGCCTGCCCGAGAGGGACCCCCGTCCGTATAAAAGGTCATTGAAGACCAAGGGGTTAGGGTGCGTCGGCAGAAAAGCGTAATCACCATCCGCCTGCTGCCGGTGTGCCACGCTCTCCAGAGAACTCGACTCTGTAGCCAGTGTTGGAGCGGTCTCATGTGCATCAACCTGAGGGGTATCACCACCGTCGAGGATGCCATGTACCCAGGAGCCTCCTCCCGCTGACTGCTTGAAAAATTCCAGGCAGTACAACACTGACTGAGCGCAATCGCGCTGTAATGGAGACAGAGTTGAGTTCCATACCAAAAAAGAGTATGCTCTGCACAGAGGAGAGCTTGCTCCCTTTCGGTTGACCTGTGGTCCCAATCGATCTAGGTGCCGGAGCACTAGGTCCCTGTGTGTACATAACAGATCTCACGAGAGTGTCAAATGAGCCAGTCGTCGAGATAGTTTAGTACCCGCACACCTCTCTCCCTGAGGGGAGTGAGGGCGGCTTCCACGATCTTCGTGAAGACTCGTGGGGACAGGGACAGACCGAAGGGGAGGACTCTGTACTAATATACCTGACCCTCGAAAGCGAACCGTAGGAACGGGCGATGACGAGGGAGAAGAGACATGAGAGTAAGCATCCTTCAGGTCGATTGCCATGAATCCATCTTGACATCTGACAGATGCCAGGATGCGCTTCTGCGTAAGCATCCTGAACGGCAGCTTGAGTAGGTGCCTGTTCAGGGTACGCAGATCTAGCGACCCCCGCTCTTTTGGGGACGATGAAGTACGGGCTGTAAAACCCGTTGAACATCTCGGCTAGAGGGACGAGCACGATCGCTTCCTCACCAGAGGGGTGGAGAAATTTGCTCTTTAGAGAAAAAACTCGAACACTTCTGGAACCGCCGAGACGCCCAGGGTAAGTCGCTGCAGGAAGGGACAGTCCGCTGCACCACGTCGTAGAGCCGGCAGTCTTGTAGCGAAGTCTGTTGATCACGAGCGAAGGCTCCGAAGAACAAAAGGTGAATGAATGAGGCATGCCGTCTCCCTTTTATACCCGGATATCCGGGGGCGGAGTCCGGCATGCAAATTTCATTCGCCAATTTTCATTGGCCTTTTCTAGAGAAGTCGGAAGCGATTGGTTCTCAAGGACGAACCCCATCTGTCGGTTCGACACAACGTCGAGAGACCGACAGAAAGGGAACTATTTTGACTGCATACCTATAGATGCCCACCAACAAAGCATTTTTAAAAGACTTTTTGACAGACAGAAATTCTGATCAAGGGTTCACATTTATTAAAGCAAATTTAAACAAAAAGTCATTAACTAAACCGTGATTAAATGCTTTACATGTCAGTCAGCTCTAGTAGATGCTTCTAGTCTAGCAGTAATACTCATAATGCGTAAACTGAATGGCTTACAAAAAAACCTGTTGCAAAGAGTGTTTAATGGTCCCATATGGTCATCACATCCTTCAGCTTACTCTCCAGTGTTCAAATAGATTTAGGGCCAGATTTACTAAAGGCAAAAATAGCGCAATTACAAAAAAGCACCAATGGGAGCGAAAATTTATGCAGGTGATTTACTAACAAGGCGCGCATTAAAAAACACAGGTGCAATATCTCATTCCCATAATGAGCAACGCAATCTATAAAGAGCAGCGCAAATTAGTGCAGGGTTTAAGACACGCTTTTTTGAGCATTAAATAAAGCTGCAAATACCAGTATGACGAGCGCAAACCTTAAATAAATCACATTGCATGATTCATTTAAATACTCTACTACCATAAAGTGTGTGTCTGATGAGGAAACGGAAACTCCGCACCGCCATGTTGGTATGCAAAAGAAGGAAGCAAAAATCGCTTTGGGGTTGGCTTATGCCAAAGCAACAAAAGAACCCAAAGCTTACCTAACCAAAAAACACTTAAAACAGATGTGAACTTTTTCAGATGAGAAAATGCGCATTTAGTGTACTTTGTTTTTCTAGAAACAACGGAATGAGTATAGTTTTGTGAACTTAGAGCAGGATGGACTGGAGTGTTGCATATTAGAAGTTAGGTTAAGTATACAGGAGCTAATCCATATACTAATGCTCCAGCATCTGGCCTGCGCAGCCTCCAGCCCTATTGACTACGAGAGCGATATTTCAAGAGGCTTGGCAAAATGTGTGTGTTTAATTTCAGTTTCATAAGTCCAACTTGGTGGCAGAGTGATACAAACGTGGAAAGCGGTTCCAGTGGTGATACTGGTGGAATATCAGATTCGAGAACCAGAAAGAAACTGCTGTATAGTACAATTAAAAATATATGTATTATATAAACATTAAAACCTCTAATAATTTCAGATTGCAGACTTTGTAAACCTGAGCACAGTCTGAAACTCCTGTCAAGATTTCTACTGTAGGTCCTTTTCCAACCCGGTCTCATGAATTGCGTATAAACAACACGCTGTTGCATTATCGTGAAATACGTACGCCAAAGTTAGATTTTGCGTGCATATGATACGCCAATGTTTGCGTGCACCTCGCTGGAGAGCAGCCATTTTGAAACGTACATGAAGAGGAAACACTGAAATAATTAAAATAATACTGTTAGGTTTAGGGTTGGGTAGAGGTTATAATATGCACGCACGTAGTGTTGTCACGGTACCAAAATTTCAGTAGTCGGTACCAATACCAGTAAAATTCCACGGTTCTCGGTACCAATTTCGGTACCAAAGCAAAACACCAGTACATGCTAATTGAAACACAATTTTATTAATAAAGCTCATTGTTAATATAAATGTATAGAAAGCAATGCCATTTTGTATACATGAAGTATAAGTTAATTGTTGCTGAAACTGTTGTGTGCTCACTGGGGTCTTTCATGCTGATGAACATCCTCCTCAGTCTGCTGCTGTATAAGACAAATAGAATAAACTTCAGTAAGTCAACTGACTGAACAAACATGCATATGCAATATTAGAACAAACCTCAGTTTTTAATACTGCATTTACACAAGATTACTTACATTAAGGTAACTGTATATTAAAATAATAAATGCAACAGATAGATTTTTCTTTAGTTTAAATGTGGCTTTTTAAACCTAATAGAGTTATCCATCCAAGACATACACATTGCTAGTCATGCAGTTAGTATGATAGGCCTAAATAAAATAGGTACTGTAAACCCCATCCTGTCCTCCCATTTATTTTACTCCATTACAGTTATAAAAGCATTAAATGGTTAATAAGGACACTTGACTGGATTAGCATTGGCGCTAACAAATTAACACGCAAACAGGGACGTTTGTTTTAACGTAACCTTTAACTTAACATATGCTACAACATTCATAATGCAAAAGCGAACAGAATTTGAAACTTACCGCTTGAACTTGTTAACTTAAATCCGGATGCTTCCTCGTTTCACCACAAAACTCTGTTCGTTTTCTTCGTGATATGACTTTAATCTGAAGTATTTCTGTGCGCATCTCTTGTGGATCGGAGCCGCGCTTATCCGCTCATCACGTCTTATTGCATCTATGAAAAGTTTCCGACTGACAACCTGTCAGACAGAGCATCAGTACCCGGTTGACCCGGTACGTCGGTACTACCGGGTCTTGTGAAAATTAGGTACCGACAACCTTTTTATTTTTAGGTACCGACTTGGACCCGAAGTACCGGTACTTTTGACAACACTACACGCACGCTAACATTAGGTTTAGGGTTTGGGTTAGGGCAGTAGTTCTCAAACTGGGGGCCGTGACCCCTGGGGGGGGCCCCGAGATGGATCCAGGGGGCCACAGATTTTGTGGCATTTTATGAAATATAGAAATTGATCATTGATTTTATGCAATCAAACATCAGAAAAATAAGACCACCAGACAAAAGAATTGATGTTTCAGCAATGTATAACCGAATATGTTTTTGTTTAAATAAAAATGTTAAATTTAAGATTAAAAGTCTTTATTTGGGGGGCCGCAAAGCGATGCACTCTAAACAAAGGGGGCCTTACAACGAAAACGTTTGAGAACCACTGGGTTAGGGGACAGGTTAATAGGACAAATTGCCGGTTAATATGCACGCGCGCTAAATTGGCGTATCATATGCACGCAAAAATAGGCATATTTATGCATGCAAAATCAAACTTTGGCGTACGTATTTCACGATAATGCAACGCGCCTGTTATTTATATGCAATTCATGAGACTGGGCTCCGTTTTCGCCAGGATAAACATCTGAGAGGCAACAGCAAACCTTTCCTTTTTATTGCGACTCACAGAGACTTGAGATCCATTAATGATATCACATTTATCTGAAATCCCCAGAAGCATGAACTCAACAGGCCTATAAACACAAATAACACAGGTGCACTAAATTACAAGACCTTTATACAGCCTAAGACCCATGAATTAAGGAAAGTGTGCTGTAAAGATCCGGCCTACCTTATTAGCAGGCCTACTTGAGACATTCCTGTGAAAATGTACATCTCTTGCCTCCCATTAAGTGGATATGCCTGCTGTGGAGAGGTGTTCAATTACTTTTTCCAAGCGGACGCGACGGACAATAAAACAGGTGAAAGATCTAATATGCTTTACATTGAAGCCGAGACTCGAATCATGTCCAGAAACTGGCTCTGTGTAAAGAATTCATAGAATAAAGACACACAGTACACACGGTTTTAAAATATTTTTTTCAGTCACTAATACAGGACATGCTTTGAATTTTATTCTAGCATGCATACATGAGAAATTAATTCTATTCCTTCCCAAAGATGTCGAAGATTGTATTCAGATTTTGTAATTCAGTCTTAGGTCTGTATTGAGCATTCCTGCATGACTGTGGGCAGCCGTGACTAACACAAACTCGATCTCACGGCCTGTAGAGAAACATGAGAGCGGGAAACACAGACTGTGAGAGGTTTGCTGGACTGCTGATGTTCTGTAATGAGTGTACAGATGTCCCTCAGACACACTTGACATGCACCACTGAGGTCTGACACATCTGCCACCAGATGCTCAAAATGTGTCTCCAATATCACAAATAATACCTCGCATATGCCTTCAGAGTTTATTTATTTGCCTGTCAAGCGAAATGAATGAGATCTTAGACTCTTATTCACTGCAATTCAGGCAAATAGCCTGAAAGCATAAGACAGGCAAACACTATTTTAGAGAGGACAGACTTTCCCAAAATAGAAGAACTGATCTATAAATAGATTCCCAACTATAAATTTGGTATAACGGAAATTTAATATTGGGTTATTATTAAAATACTGTATATTCTACTCTAAATAAGTTAAATATATTCAACCTTACCCTGTGAATAGGTCAATAAGTCATTTAAATCACAGAAGGCCACTGGTAATGGATGTCCTAGATACTTTTATTAATGTCTTTTGTAACCTGTTACTCGCCAAAATCAATAGCAAATTGTATTTTTGTATTCATCCATGTTCCTCTATGGGCAGAATATCACCTGTTTAAACAAAAACTAATACGGATTATGTTATTTGGAGCAATCTTAGATACAGTTTGCACTACACTGTTGTTTTATGTACAGTACATCAAATGTTATTTGGTTGACATCCATTTTTTATTTGTTTCAATTTATCAACTTATTTATATGTATCAACATGCGTTTTAGCTTACTGCACTTTTCATGCTGTTTTTCTCAATATATTTAAGTTGATTCGTGTTTGATTTGACCTAGTGTACCTACATTCAACCACAGCTTCAGGTCAAAAGGTTCAAATGACACATTTATTCAGTAAGTGACACTAAACCAAGTGGATACAGTTTAGAACCTTATAATCTAGGGTAAGCTATATAATAAGCACACAGTCAGCATAATAAACACACATGGTGTGTGAAAAATACCTTCAGTGCATTTAAAAATCGTTTTTTATATTGCACTTCTTCCACTAACGGTTGTATTAAAAACAGCACAATCCGTGTCGTTTTTGGGACAACACACAAAATGTTATTTCTGGGACAACAAATTTTATGTTACTTTTAATTCAACTTGTGTTGTCCCTTTTATTATTTTAACACAATCAACCTTTTTCAAATTATGTTAAATAGCACAACACAAACAATGTGTTAATAATTAATACATCCTTTTTAAGAATGACTGTACAAGGACATATTTATAATGGAACAGAAGTCACCCATTGTTCTGATTATGTATAGCAAACCCCTAAAATATTAAATGTGTTGAAGTCAACAAGTTATACAAGTAGGATTTTAATGTTTTCTGATGCCATTGAAATAGAAATGAAATTTCTAGTTTGGATCTAATCCTAATTCAATCAAATAAGTGACAATTCTAAATAAAACAAGATATTGAATAAGAAATATAGGGATTGGAATTGATTGGGTTGTGAAAGTCAGCAATAATGAAGCCAGAAGGTGAAGTGCTTAAAAATAAGGGTGGAATTGTGAGTCATTTCAGATGCAGAGTATTTTTTCGTTGAGAATTTTAGATAATTTTACAATTATTATAAAAGATTACACACACAATGTTTTGCACATGTGACAAAGTGTACTTATGAATCAAACACAACCATACCAGGAATTTGTATTTTGTGTAAATACTGTCAATGTTGACCTTCTGTTCAATTCAAGCTCACACAGCAAAGCGCAGACGCTTCAGTCACTTTACGCTAAAGTGACAATGATGTGGATTACATGATGACACACAGAACAGAGGCAATAAAAGCCTGTCTGTGCAGTCAACCAGTTCTCTCAGTCCAAGCAGAAAACATTCAAAGTCATTCAGATATTAAAGTCAAACTGTTGGAGGTGTGCTGCACGTCAGACGTCACACAAGTTTTAACCTTTTTTAGTGATAAAAAAATCTCGTGAATGTTTTGGCCTTGCAGAAGGTATCATAGGTGTACAAGTGACTTGCATTATACTATACATTTGTTTCCGAGTATGTGCAATTCCTGGGATCTAACCCATGACCTTGGCATTGTTAACGCCATGCCCCTCCACTTAGCTACAGTAAGTTTTGAACTTTGCAACATGCTTTACAGGGGTATTTCACAAGAATCTGTAATATGTGTCATTTAAAAACCTGCATACGAGTCTTTCTTTTGTGCAACACAATAGAAGAAAATCTTGAGAAATGAATCAGAATCAGAATCAGAATCAGAAGAGCTTTATTGCCAAGTGTGCTTGCACACACAAGGAATTTTCTTTGGTGTTGGAAGCTTCTAGTACAGACATTTAACACAATGACAATACAATATAATACGATTTACAGTCTGAAGATGAAATCTTGAGAAATGGGGGTCTAAGTTGTTTAGTTACCGACATCCTTTAATGTCTTCTTTAATGTTCTATATAAAAAGAAACGCATTCATTCGATTTTTTGAGATGACCTATCCCTTTAACGAAGTTTCCTTCTCAATCAACTGTGACAGCATGTCAGCATTATTTTGAGCTCTGTGAGTGTTGCTTTACCCAGTTGCAAATGATGGAGTCTGTCTGATGCCGCCAAACTGAGCAGAAAAAATCATTCAAAAGGCGAGTGGGTGGAACAAGATAATAAGGACCTTCAGAGGGAGGGCGGATGATTTGCTGCATTTTGAGAGGAAAAAACTGTGAGGAAACCAATATAGCAACACTATAATGATGATTTTCATCTCAAATTGACAGCAGATACAGTATGTTATTTTGGTGAACAATAAATCAATAGCCACAATCTATAATACTATGTCTGAAAGGGTACACTGTAAAGATAAAAGGTGCCTCAAATATCCTGTTGTGTACTCAAAGAACCTTAAACTGTATTTTAAGTGCTTCAAAGCTCCATTTCTCATAATAGGGTTATTGGTGGAACCATCTATAGTCTGTGCTTCTTCCAGGAACTTAGAAGATTCTTGAATAACCTCATACTCAGTCCTGAAGTTCTGGAGTCACCTTTTCACTACACTGGGACCTCAAAGTGCTTTGCGGGTTATTGAACTCAAATCTAAAAAATGGTTCTTGTAAGATCTGTAAACTTGCAAGTGGTTCCTGGAGAATCTCTCTTGTACAAGACACACTGTAAAAATTAAAGGTTCTTTGAGCAACCATTTGGGGTTCTTCACATTGCCACACCGGCACCGCTTAATGAAGGGTGGTTCTCTGAGGAACCCTCAAGGCTTCTTGGGGATCCCTTTTATTAAAATGGTCTGGAACCATCTTGGGTGCTTCAAGGCACCATTTCAAAGTTTATATTTGCCATTCACAATATTTTAATAAGCATAAATACTAAAACCAAATACAAAGCAAACAGTTTATTGATAAACAACAACAATTTACATTTAACAAATATTCACAGAATAGTCAATATTGTACAATTCTAAATTCATGAAATCAAATGTATAATTAATATTTTGTTGGAGATATTGTTATAAATTCATCTTAACAAAACTAACCAAATAATTTTCCTTAACTTTAAATATAAATACAGAAATATTTCAGGTACTTTGTACAAAAGTACAATAGTAAAAAAGTCCAGCAAAAACATAGTGTCTCATAGCAAAGCCAACACCAATGGTAATGTTGTAATTTGCCAAAAAGCAAATCCTTGCGAGCAAGAAAAAAACAATGCTGTTTTCTCAAAATGGGTTTCCTGCTATTACCCCGGTGGTTGAGGATCCATTTAGGCAGCGTCAAAATTATGTCTATAGTGCATTTCACAATTTTGTATTGCTAAAGTAGATTATATGGCAAAAAGAGAACAGGAGCTGAAGCTGTTGGCCTAGCGTCCCAGGTAGTACAAGGATGAGCATCAGGGTGGGCTGGAGCTGGGTGTCCCTGGGAATAAGACATGGAGACAAAAAGAGGGATTTAGATAAAGTCTCATAAAACGTTACATTTAATCATTTAGCACATCTCAAATTTGTTTACAAATGTAAAAATAAACAAAATATTAAAATGCCTGGAAGTCACTGCTTCGGTTTATGGTTAAGGAGTACAATAGGCTGTTTATAGCAACAACTGCAATAATCCACTTTATTCAGATTTTTTCATTGTCAATGAGTATTTTTACATGTGCAAACATAACAAATAATATAATATAAATATAATACTTACTTTTTTTGTCAGCTCAACTGGAAAATACAGAAAATTCTGAGGAAAAAGGATAAAAACAGAACTGAATAAGATAAAAATATTTAATTAAAGACAATTTATGTAACATGGGTGGGGAAACCATTCAACACAAACAATAAGTAAAAAAAGAGCTATACATTCACTAAAAGTGGCTAAAAGTCATTGTCATTTAACACTAACATTATCCCCACAAGCTTCATAATTAACTTTATTAGTTAGCATCTCCGCTAAAACAAGCCGCTGCCTTCACTGTGTAAATAAACGGTTTACTTTAAACAGCCAAAAACTGCCATACAATTAGACGTGTCAGAGTATCAGTATACATTTATATAAATAGTATATAGTTAGTATATTTAAGTTATTTATACATTTTGAATTTACTTACCTCCAATGGGACAGTCGAGAGGTTGTTGCAATCCGTTATTTGAATTCCCGCCTGTAGCGGGATGTTTCGGACGGATCGCAGATGGATCGGCGTATGACATCAAAGCACAGTGAGATCTATTTGTGAACCGACTGCTCTGCATGCTTTAGAGATGCTATTCTAATGCCGTATGCTTTTTGTCATAAGGTGATCGGTCTGAGCAGAGCTGCAGTTTGTTTGAATGGAAAGCACAACAACGTTTACATTTTCAAAAGATTTCAGTGACTTAGGATCCACTTATAGAATAAAAATGTTTAGCCTCCAATTAATATAATATCAATAGTAAGAAATATCAAAAATCTAAAAAAATTTAGACTTTTCTAATCATGTGCATGATTTTAAAATGCGTGTTCACGTAGCAAGGGCCAAAAACCAAAACTTTGGACTATTCTTATATTCATAAAACATCAAAATGATCAGACACTAAACATTTCATGCATAGTTTTTGGGGGTTCCTCTAGATACTGTCTTGTACAAGAGAGATTCTCCAGGAACCACTTACATGTTTACAGGTCTTACAAGAACCATTTTTTAGAATCTGAGTTCCTTCAATAACCCGCAAAGCACTTTGAGGTCCCAGTGTAGTGAAAAGGTGACTCCAGAACTGAATATGGGGTTATTCAAGAATCTTCTAAGTTCCTGGAAGAACCACAAAGACTATAGATGGTTCCACCAATAACACTATTATGAGAAATGAGCTTTGAAGCACTTAGATAACAGTTTAAGGTTCTATGAGTACACAACAGGATATTTGAGGCACCATTTGCTTTTACACTGTAGTGTCAAACAAGAAATATTGAAAGTGCAAACTAAAAACAAGAAAACTTCAGCCAAGGGTCCTCACTTCTCCATTCATAAATTTTATTTTTTTCATGAATCGTGATTATTGATCATTAATTGTCCATGGGTTTTGAAATTATTTACCCAATAAAAACCCAAAAAATTTACCCAATTTGTTGATCATCATTTACCCATCATAAATTATTTGCCCCTCATTTTGCCAGCCAGATGTCTGATTTCTGCCACGTAATTTTAGCGATTCATTCCTGTATGAACAATAAATGACTAGCTCACAAGCAATTAGAATAATAATGTGTCCAGCTCAAAACAAAAGAGTCAATGAGATCTCACCTCATCTCCTCCTATATTTGTTCACTCATTGCCAATATGTCATCATGTTCACTTACCACAAATCGGCTTTCAAAAAAGCACTGGCAATGTTTCATTACCTTTCATATAAATTTTGAAGCCGTTCTTGTATCAGCTCAATGGGTCGGTAAAGCAATTTTGTACCACATGTGGTGATGAGAGTCACTGTCACCTTTGAACGATCCTCAGGAATCTTGTCAACAACAATGACAGTACAGCAGAAAAATTGCTGTTGTGACTGTTTTTTCTGAAACATCATGAAAAAATAGAGTCTAGACTTGTACTTGTCAATAACACACCCGCAACAATAGGTGACGCCAAAACGCGTAAAACTACGCACGTCTTCAGGACTGAAGCGACCTGTCCCTGTGTAAACTAAAGGCTTAGCCTAAATATCGCTTACTTTACTTTATGAAATGTAATGCGGTCAGCATTTATTTACATTTAGCAGATGCTTTTATCCAAAGCGACTTACAAATGAGGTAAACAACTGTTATAAAATAGTTATAAGGGTATTTTATAACAGCTTAGAACTCGGCTCAACCAATCAGAATCAAGGACCAGAACTGACAGTTTCATAATGTTTGTGTTAGTACATTTGATCAGTATTTACCACACTTAAAAAAAGAAAAATGCTATAGACCACTTACAATGCTAGACGTAAATAAAGCTGGTTCAACCTTGGTCAAGAAGAACTTTGTTTGTTTTAACTACACAAACATTCAAACAAAATACAACATTTATAGCCAAATCAAAATGTTAAACCATACCTTAAAGATTTAATTATCTATGCAAGATTTTTTTTAAATCAACCGGAAGTGCTTTTGGACCAGTGTTTACATCTCGTGAAGTGGTCTATATAAAAATTATTTTCAAATAAATGCATTTTAATTATTCAAGACTTAAAACACCGTTTTTCCCATTACACACATCTTGAAAAGGATTGTCTTATGTTCAGACCAATACAGTATTTACGCTTCACATTACAGCAGTAGTTATACCTGTATGCCGAGTTTACCATGCAAACCTGAATAACTTTCACTTGGGAATTAAAAGCTCGTCTTTAACTTTTACACAATACCACATGCCATTCACAACCAAAATGCATCGACAGCCACAATCATTCTTGCTTTTTAAAACTGGGCATAGTGAGCAATTTCGTCGCTCAGCTTTGCCAAAATCCAAATGGGAATACAACTGCCAGCTTGTTTTCAGATGATGGTATACATTATTCACCCCATTGTCTAATTGTTACACATAATCTACCTTCATTATAATTATTGTTCTGTTTCATGTGTTTAGTTGACTATGGGAGTGTAATGAGAAATTGAGGTCTGTTTGGTGAGCATTGCGTATTTTCAACTGTCTGTCCTAATACTGTAGCTCTCTGCAATGTGCTTTGTGCTGGTAAAAAGCTGCTACGAACATAACCGTAAATGTAAACAACCAGCCTTAATGAAAGACATTTTGTTAACTTAGGAAGGACAAGTTGAAAGTTATAATCAAAACAAACACATTTTAGCAAAATATTTCAGTAAAAGATCAAGCAAGTTGCAGGTAGACAGCTTGGAATGCTTGTAGATGTCAAATCATTTGAAGCTTTCCAGTCTGAACTGAAAGCTTTTACAGTTTAAACCAATCGTCCCATGCACATGCACAGCTCTCTGTGGTTTCTTTTTGATTGCGTTTCTACACAGACAGCCAAAATTCCCTACCAAAAAACCCTGAATGAATATTATAATTATGCACGGATCTGTCCTGGACAGCAATAGGATGTGACTGCAATTTACCATCAATGCTTTTCATTTTGAATAAAAACATTAAAAAATATCTTGTTAAAATGATTAAAAGACTGCAATATATTTTTTAATAATCTCAAATTCCACAGCCTCATCTAATTCTGAAGATCAAATTTATTACACTAAAAGCATAAAATAAACATGGAACATTTATACAATTTTAAGGAATTTTAATAGTTAAAAAAGTTAACACTCCCGCTGTTTGTATGCAATCTACATAAAATGATTTTTAAAATACGATTTCACTAAAAACTTGAAGTGATGAGAATTAAATGGCTTGTAAACATTCAGAAAGCAGCTTTACACCACAAACACAATGTTTTAATATCTTACAACAATCTTAAATATCTTATTTGACTTAAAACAACTAAAGTTGTCTTTCTGCCCCAAAAGGTTTAAATCTGCTTGTCAGTGATATACTGTCTGTATCAATGTCATATTGCACAAGAATCTAAATCTCTTTTAGTATCATAGTCTATTGGCTAATTCAACTCATAAAAAAATGTAGTAGTTCATTATATTCTTTTTTATTATACTGTACAAAACCAAAACTTTAAATGGTATAAACAGACTCCAAACATATACTCTAGTTTAAAACCAGATCAACTTTAGCCTGAGCTCTGAAGTTTAAATTGAAGGTGGTCCAAACCGCATCTTATGACACCCACAGCTGCTCAGAACTGTTGAGAGGAGCTTACGTTCATTTGGTTTTATGCTTTTCAATTCATTAGAAATCTTTGAACAAAAGCACCAAGGACAGTGATTTCAACTGACTTTGGGATAAAGCAGTAGAGTATGTGAAGAAATTCTGCCTTAGGCTGTTTGATCTCACAGAAGCAATGACATTAAAACATTCAGCTGCTTACTAAAATACACAGAAATAACCAAACCAATAAAATACCAGCCAACCATTAAACAGCTTAGTCCCTGGCAAGTAAACAGCAACTGAATGTTGCCACGCAACAAAAATAACCAGCTATGGGTGATGTATAGTGATACAAATAGGAGCTTAGTAAGAAGGCTATAGCTAATAACTATAGGTTATTTCAATTCATATAAATAAACCACAACTATTGATCATTCAAAAAAGAAAAAGAATCTTGACAAGATTCGCTTATAATAATTTATACTTGAGATCAAAACCACAGGAGCAATTTTAAACCATGGTCAAATGCTATTATACTACACGTATACAGTACAGATATTATATATTCATGCATATAACACACATTTTGTTGTTACAGATATTATATATTCATGCATATAACACACATTTTGTTGTACAGTGCAAAGGCATTTATACATTTTTAAGTGGCGTTTAAGTATCCTGATACATTTTGGGGTCCTTGTGTAAAGCATAAGTTATTCCAAAACTACATAGGGGTTGTGGTTTAACAAAGGTATGTTGTAGGATTTGGTTGCTGAATGGAAAAGCTAAGTAAAGCTTTCTTGGTTTTACAAGCGATTAAATGGACAAGGATCGTAAGAAAGAGCGATACTGACACCTGCTGAAATATTCTGATAATTGCAGGAATATTGCCAGCCATCCTGCTCCTTTTTTATGGCCAAGTCTGAAAACAAAGAGTATGTCACATCTCCTTTAACAGTACTTGATTTATAGCGTTTTTGATCAGAAGAACGGCTCTAAATTTAACAGTTTTGCTGCCGTTTTCAGTTCTTTTCGTGCTTCTTGGTCATTGTATGATTTATGAAGTCACAAACATTCAATAGACAAATTGAAGGACAGTCCTGAGCCAAATCCATAAAATTCTTCATATTTAGAGCACATCCTGTCATTGATTTTTTTCAGCAAATGAGGTCATTCAGAACCAAGGAGAGCAGCTACCTAGCATACTTACTCGTATCTAGTTTACGAAGTAGCTAATTCGTATGAATTTGTGCATTGTGAATCCTACAAAAACTTATGATTACTAGAAAAAAGCACTACATTCATATGAATTTGCCAAAATTGGCCACCTTGTAAAATAGTTAAGTTTTTCCCGTGAGATTGTGTTAGTGGATCTCAGCCTTGTTAAATTTAAGGCCACTCCAGTTTCCACATGAATATTTGTAGGCCTGGAACTTTTATCCAGTATGTTTGACATTATGCACATGTGCACGAGGGCATTACACTTTTTCATCTACACGCTTGAAACAACCAACATGACAGACCTTGTCAGACCTTGATAATATAAATACAATTTCAGTAAAATTCATGCTTCTATCCTTATTGCTCATTAAAAAAAAAAAATTAAATAGTCTTTAAGTGGCATTTTTTTTAAAATACGTCGTCACGTCACGTGTCTCTCGCGCAGGTTGTGTCCACAGCGCGCACACACACGAACAGCCGCACAGAAGACGCTCTTAATTCGCGACGATGGCGGAGAGAACTAAACGTTCAAAAGTGTGGTTACACTTCACCAAAGTTGATGCTGACAGTAACAATGCTCGTAGCCACAAGTGCAACAAAACCTTTGCTTGTAAGGGTGGAAACACAAGTAATCTGTCAAAGCACCTGTCAAAAGTGCATCATGTACAGACGGAGAGATGCACTGTTTTTGACTGATTAGCCCAATCTAGTACATCTCTTGATGCCCCATCTATGTCATGTATGTATGCTGAATGCTAACAGACGTTACTTGAACCCTGACATTCTTTATATAATATATGCTAATGCCATACACCCCATTTAAAACAACTGTAAATTCGATCTAACTGGTTTCCATAACCTTAAAACGACACATTTAATCCATTTTCAATTAACTACTTAATAAATTTACACACATAGGCTGATTTATTTTTTTATTACTCTGAGAACTGAAAGAATTAAGTGCAGTATACACAAAATAAAAATGCGCAAATAACTATTAAAAGTAAAATTCAATTACCCTTATAAAGATTGTGAAATGTTTTTTTAAGATGCAGCAAACCAACCCACTCCTGATTCCGCTGGTCCATCCCCAAGAAGACATATCTTTAATATCAAAAAGTACAGATAAGAATACCGTTTAAGTACCGGACCAATAAGAGTAGTAATACCGTTAAAATCTTAACGCTACCCATCTCTAGTCAGGATACATTCTCGTGCTTTGATGGAAAATGTTGTGAATAGAAGCTGAAACTGAGAACACTGAGCCTTTGTAAGGCGCAAACACACTACAGGTTAAAGACATAATATTTCGGGGGGGGGTAATATTGGGGCATGATCTGGTTTGCTCACTTGCCTGAATTCTACCCCCTTAAACTTATGCACTAAAGCAGTGGTCACCAACCTTTTTGAGCCAATATTCCCCAAACTCGGAAATGTTGAAAGGTAAGATCTACCACTCAAAAAGGGGAATATAAAAACGGCCCAGATTGAACCTCCAGCTTGAGGCCTTTCATTTAGCCTATAATTGTGGATCTATTTGAATTACCTGAAATTCTTTGTTACACTTTCAGATGCAACCAAGCAAATATGTTTACCCGTCTAATAATGTCTTGGTAATAATTATCTGTTTCACAAAATAGCTAAAGGTCTGACAATGTAGTAATAGTCTTATTAGGCTAATTGAAAACATAAATAGGATGTCAGCAGGGAAGTCATCTCTCTCATGAGATAGTACTGAAAACTGTGCAGTTCACAATCACTGACTGACCCGCGGATCATCCAAATTGTATTCTCTTTGTGAAGAGAATGTTGTCTTTCAGAAGCTCAACATTAAAATACATGCGCGCATAGGCGTAATTGCCGGGTGGGACATGTCCCCACCACTTTTTGGAAGAAATGCTTGCGGAAGGTGTGTATTGTTTAGGGGCCATTAACATCTAAAACTCCTGGAAAACGCAGGCTGCGCCACTTTCTCACCATCACCTGTTGCTCACACTATATTCGCTTTAGACTGATACGTGTACAGTATGAAATGCGTGCATCATCCACGCTCGCGGCGCTTATTGCTTGCGCATCCAGTGTCAAAGCACAAAAACGCATATACCAACGAACAAGTGACATTTTTATGTCATATGAATAATCTTTTTTTAAGTGTAATGCACCTCAACAGTCAAGTGACCTTGCCTAATTCACAGTTACGCCACTGCATGCGCGAGTCATTTTGCGTTTGATCACTGACCACCGACATTAGAAACACGGAAGAGCGATCACGCGCAGTCGCGCATCACACTGAAATGTGATTAATGATAACGGTCGCATTAAAAACTCACGCAGGGAATCATTTTTACATAGCCATGAAAAGAGTCATGCAGAACTCATACAACCGCTGAATGAAGAGAAAGACAGATGCGCTTGCAAAACTGAACACTAATCAGGCACAATTTATTTGTCTATTCATTTTTCTATTCGGGTTTTCTCGACGGGTTGGCGACCATTGCCTTACAGTACGTCTCATGTAGAATTTCTTCATATTAACATTGACACGCTAAAATTTCAAGAGAACATACATTACATGTAACAATGTTAATATTTCCAGGTGTTTGGTCAGTATCTGTTTTGCCCAAGTAGTATTGGGAAGCACTGACTTGAAGTGTTGATAGTGCACTAACCTTGGGGTCAGGAAAATACTACTTTGCATGTTGTCATCAGATCCTCCTGGTAGACGATGGAATGGCACCCTGTAGAAAAGCACAAGTCTAAAATGTGTGTATTTCCCCCTTTTTTTTTACAAAGAAACACAAATTGCAAGTAGCTATTATAGTTTTTTTGACAATCACTAGGACACATTTCTCAGTAGGTCATCTTTTTCAAAACTCTTCAGTTCTCCTAACCAACTTCAACTTGGCACAGCAGTTAATTTTACATTCAAAATGCACTAAAACTACCAAAACACTTAATTTATTTTTCAAATCGAGTCATTCCACAACACTAGCAAAGGTTTTCACCCAACAAACACACAATTAAAAATCGTCGACCTAAAAAACAATAACATCAGGTAACATTTATACATAGTTTTATTTTGTAAAATTTCCCTACAAAACAGGAATCACACTCTCTACTGTTTATAAGTCACTGCAGTATATGTTACAGAGCCCATGTTTATATTTGAGTACAAAATCATTCCAACGCGTTCACATTTTGTATAGTAATATTTTTTAAAGAAAATATTTTTTTAGAATCAGAATATATTTCAATATTGTATTACTGTAGAAATGTTGCAAATTTTATAAAATATTCATTTCTGTATGGTGGTAGATTTTGAAATGCAGTTTAACAGTTTTAAAAGAGTATGTAAGCATCTGCAATATTGCAGATAAAGTTTTGGTAGCATAAAACAAAGTTTTGGTAGCGTTTGTGTCTAAATGAGAAAATAATTCATTTAAATTGAAAGATGTCGACACTGAATACATTTTGTGCCAAAGCAATGAAAATTGATACACAGTTTAGCTAACATAGACTGCTGTTGTGATTCACAGTTGTGAAATAATGACTTAAATATTGAAAACGTGTCCTAGAGATTGTAAAAAAAAACACTGGAAATTGCATAGGCCAATAGATTCCCTGTGACCATTTTTTAAAAGGCCAATCAACAATTAAGTATTTTTAGAAAGGTCTTCAATTCACATAGCCTACATTCCTGTACATCCTGAAAGTTAAGTGATAATTGCAGGTATAATCTCAAGGTATAAATGATGATATCTGCTGCTCTTTGCCTAATTAGTCTACTGGGAAAGAGTAATGAACTGCAAATGAATTATGCACGCTGTGAATTGGTGGACAATTGTTCTGTAATTTTAGAGATATTTCACCATTAACATAAAGTGCGTCATTAACTGTAATAGGACAATGAGTTCATAATGAACCCTATAAAAGTAATAACACATACAATACCTCATAAAAGTTCACACATTGCTGCTGTGTCCACTATTTCCCACCTTAACAGTTAATCCAGTTCAGCTTCAGACACAACTTGCAATATCACACAAGTTTTGGTTACAATTAGAAATCAGACAAAAAGTTTTGAGCACTGGAACAAAAGACCGACTCACGTAATAAGATCCACCCGCAGACATATACCAATTAAACATTGACAAGTGAGACAAATCAGTGACTAACGAGGGTGTGGCTAAATGCAAACAGGTGTAGCGTCTCTAAACTCCGCCCTCTTGTGGTGAGTTATAATATCAGCCGTTTGAGTGTCCGTGGATCCACACTTCGGGTTTTCACGGCAACAACATGATTTGGGACATACAAATTTGAAGTCGAATAATATTACAGGGAACTATATCACCTTGTAGCCCAAGCCTGTTTGCCTACTGTAGCTAAGCAGGGTTGAGCCAGGTTAGTACCTGGATGGGAGACCTCCTGGGGAAGCTGTGTAGTGATGATAGGCAGTATGGTGAAGACAGATAATGTAACCATTAACAATATATTGAATCACCTGTTTATAGTTTACTAAACCCCTGATGACAGAGTCCTGGCATATTTAAAAAATAGAAAAATTCATGGGTTATGGATGTGACAAAAAAAAAGACGCAGGGTTTTCTCTCAAAACGTACTCTGTAGGATTTCTGTGAATTCAAATGTACAAGAAGCAATAATACCCAACACAGAGACGAATGGCTCTTTTATAGAACATAAAATAGTCAAGTATATTTTATTGTTCATGTGCCTGTTTATGAGGAATAAGGACCGATGTGGATATGACAATTCACTTACCTGACTTTGGAAAACTATTGAATTCAATCAGTATAATGAAAACCTTTATTAAAAACGTTAAGGTTGACATGTGCATGGAATTGCCCAATGTTTAAGTAAGAGATAGATGTTTAAGAAACAAACATGAAGTCATGTGAATATTCATGAGAGGTTTATTTAAGGCACTGCCAGCCTTTATAATCTGAGATCGAGTGAGTGAGGTAGAATGGGTACCAAAGTTGTTTTTTTGGCTGAATTGTTTTCGCTCTTCATTATTACATACATCTGAAAAGAGACATTGTGAATATACAAAACAAATAGAAGCAAATTAAATGATTAAGGTCATTCGTTTAAACTATCGGCACATCTTCAAATTTTAAAAGCAAAACACATGCAGTCAGAGATTCAAAAGCGTATACATGTGTCATATGCGTACAAATATATATACATATTTATATAACGTACATATGTGTATATGCACTACCTTCAAGTTATATAATCTTCATGTCACTATTGTAGCCACCAGTCATTCACTACAGAAAGCATTCTCAGATACCATTCGCCTTCATTGCGTCATATTACAAATCAGGTTCTAGGATTTGATGTAAACAGATTGAGGATGTCAAATTTACCAGTCTTAAATAAGACTGTTTGTATATTATGTGTATTATTATATAAACTGTAGTATGTATTATATAATAACCCCAAACCATTATAAACATATTAATCAACTGATGGGTTACTCATTATTGCCATAACTGCCAGGGGCCTTTTTACCCACATTTAGAGTTTGTAACGTTAGTTTTTGATTCGCAAACATCACAGACTGCAGCCCGTGTCATCACATCAGGCTGTTTTTACAAATGTTAGCAGGACTCTCATTTTAAGATAGAGCTTGACATCAAATGTGAGGTTCTGAATGCACACTTTCCCTGCATGATGATAGATGGTGTCATGATATTGTATAAAATATAACAGTCAGTAAAAAAGGTTGATTGTGCAAGAAAAGCAAAGGAGAGCTTATCGTCAAGTTTTTTTGCACCATCTCAGGACAGCAGCAGTCTTTGGATAATGAGTGCTGTAAGTGCAGTGACTGTGTTAGCCAGCAGAAAGGCACTGTTTTTCTCTGGATTTTTTTGAATTGATGTAGTGGCGGACACTGGCAGTTGTGTTATCAATGCGCTGAAGTCAAGCTTTTGAAGGAGGAAGTTTTGCGTGACGGCAGAGAAGGCGTCTGGACCATACGGGACAGAAATGGTCTGTGTCAACGCCTTGTGTCCTGGGTATGTGACCTGTAAACAAAGTAACACGGTTTTAAATAATGTCAAATACACTTTATTTTTAAATGATATATATAAATAATACTTGTCATCTTTCAAGAACATAGGTAGGTTTATTTGAAATGAAAGTGTCAAATGTGTTAATTCGCAAATGATACATTTAAAGTTAATTTGACTTCAGAGTTAAGGGATACTTCCCCAAAAATGAAAATTCTGTCATCATTCTGTATCTGTATAAGTTTCTTTGCTCTGATGAACGCAGAGAAAGATATTTGAAAGAATGCATATAACCAGACAGATTTTGCCCCCCGTTGATTTTTCTTACTATGGTAGTCAATGGGGGCAAAATCTGTCTGGTTATAAGCATTCTTTCAAATATCTTTCTCTGCGTTCATCAGAACAAAGAATTGGAACAACTCGAAGGTGAGTAAATGATGACAGAATTTTCATTTTTGAGGGAAGTATCCCTTTATGTACATTTCATTTCTAAATCACGAGATAAACTTGTTTACTTGTTTTATCCCCCCCAAACCATCAGAAGCCTCGACTCAAACCTTATGGCACCACATTCTTGAAGTCTAATCCTGTCACCTGTTGCTATCAGTGCTGACTATTCAAATGTTCTGTTAACTTTTAAAAGCCTATGTCATCTTTCACCTGACTACTTGTCTGTTAACATTGTTTAGTCTTTCTATTGTAATTATCTGTCATTACGGTGATCCTGAGGCAAAGAAAGGTCAAAATAAACATTACTTCTCGTAAAAGCCACATTTTCCTGGTAGGAGGAAATGAATACACATGGTGTCAACTGCATTCCATCCTTATATGCTAAAAACATTCCTGCTAATCCAAACCCTGTGGCTCAACGTTCTTAAACACTACAGTAAACGTTTTTAAAACTTGGACCTTCTTTTCTGAAATTCAAAGCCATATTCTAAACAACAACAATAAACACAATATTTAGAAGTCTTTCAAGCAAGTTTGCAATTGACCACAAGGGGGCGCAATCTTACTGTGAAGGTGTAGATGCCGGGCAGCAGCAGTTTGTAGTATTCTCCATTACGGTCAGTCCTATACGGATTGAGGTTACTTCTCCCTGCCACTTCGATTATGGCATTCTGGACCAGGTTTCCATTCGAGTCCATAACTACACCTTTCACCCCTGCATATAACAAAACAGAAAATCTTTGATTATTCTTAAAACACTCCAGCTTGAACATTATACAAATGGACATTCAGTATAAATAAATGTATTTTAGCGTTTTATTTCGCTAGGGCATTTCTGCTGTGCTGTCGTTTATACTTAAAATCAGGGGTGTGTTCAGATAATTGAAGTTTTTCGTTTGAAATACATTTGGCATGTAAAGGGCCGTTCACACTACGATGATAACTACAAACAGGACTAGAGTTTATTAGCGTCCACAACAACGGACGATAACACAGTGTAACACATTTTTTAAACACCTTTTTATAGTTCTTGTACAATTCTGTGGTGCTAATTATTGTGGTAATATTTATTTTCATGTAGCATTCAATGTTTTAGTGTAGCTCAAGTAAATTTTGAGCTAATATTAATAATTACGATATATCGGTATATTGCAAATAAACAAAAACTATAAAAATTTTCACATATTTCAAAAATGATTTTCCAGTTGTCCCTGTCAGAAAATTCGAAAAATTTCTGTAGCACAGGGAATGTGGGATGAAGTGGGAACTTGGTTCGTGAGGACAGTAATAGTCATAAAGACAAAAAAGATCAAATGAAGAGTTTGGTTCCAAAATGAGATAACTCTCATGTTTTATATCATGTTAACATGTTTTTACTGTGTTTTATTGTGTTAGTTAGCTGTATTTGTTGAGTTATTATAGCTTAATTCAAAACAAACCAACTGCAGTTTGATTGATATTAATTGGAATGCACAATAAAAACATGATTTTTGAAAAAGTATCTCATTTCGGAACTAAACTCTTCTGAAGTTTTGGACGACTCATTTTTAATAACTGTTATGTTATACTGTTGTTTTGAGCTCAGTGTTATGCCAGTACCTTGTCATTTCTGTGTACGAGTAATAATCCCGAAATGTATAAATGTGTGAAAATCTTTTTTAGTTTTTTGGTGAATACCATCAATAGTAAAAAAATTATGTGATTTTCGTATTCAGCATGTTAAACTTCATAAGCAAACAGTAAAAATGAAAGCGAAACAACTTTTTAAAAACACAAGTCTCCCACCATTTGTGCTAGACATGATTGATACCTCAAATCCTGTGCTTTATATTTGGTTTTATATTTTAGGTATGGGTCTTTTTCAAACTGGGCGAATGTCCAACCACAAATATCACATCAGTGAAATCTGCACTCATTTTCGCACTTATACGTGTGAACATACTGTTACAGCACAAGAGAGAGATCATATCAGTTGAAATGAAGCGTAAAATGACAGCCCGCATCATTACAGCCCGACCAGTCTACGTGACCAGAGCAACAGCACCGGGATAACATTAGCCTGTAAAAAATGAGCATGCATGTGTGGAAAAAGCAGACAGCTGCGCAAACCTGTACAAAACATCTACAGTACAGTACTGTACATCTCTTTTCCCCGGTCCTGACAGAGTGAGATGTGTTTTCACAATAAAACGTCAAATATTTTTCTTGGTTTCCTGCTACGTTTTCTTGTAAACCTGAAGTCAGTTTTACATGTAAACCTAATTAAAGTTGCAACACCTGAAAGTACATACTGTATGTGATCTTTAAGTGTAAAGCTATAGTATCCTGTGTAACATAAATAAGAGTTTCATGCCCTTTGCAGGATGTAGCGGTGAGTCCCAGTTGGTTGAGGTTTGTCTTTCAGCCGTGTTTTAAGAGCTCAGGTGTGGTGTGTATATTGGATCATAGTGGTTCTGTTTTGCTTGTGGTTGGGTTACAAGGACGTTGTATCAATGCAGGGTGTGGACAGTAGTGCGAGACCATAATGAGAGCTTTGTTCCCATAAATTAGCTGTGGGACTATCACATCACCAAAGGTCAGGACGGTAGTGTGTTTGTGGGTGTAATTTATTTCTTACTGTTACAGTATACGTTTTTTTTGTGTGTGTACGCCCTAATACTGTACATTATGTTGCGCCACGAGAATAACAATTACATGTTGGCTAAAAATGATACATTTGTTGGAATATGAGCTCCGTCTAAATATTTGCTTAGCTTGTTGATACAGTGAGTGTGGATTCAGTGGCCGCTAAAGCTCTTTTTTTTTTTTCATCATTTGCTCAACCCCATGCCATTCCAAACATGTGTGACTTTCTTTCCTCTGCAGAACACAAAAGACAATATTTTCAAGAACGTTGGTATCCTTTTGTGTTCCACAGGAAAGGGCATTAACAATGTCTTTCAAATGCATGTAAATTGAATGTATTCAAGTGTATACGTGTGGCATATTTGGTGCGTGGGTGTATGTACTCTGTGCAAACCTAGGTGAACTTGCTTCATGTAGGCTAGCAGAGCAGGTTTGTTAGCCTCCCATAGAGCATGAAGTTCGCTCTCTTGAGGATATTTACAGCAAGAGATTTCCAATGTGATCTCGAAGCACTGGGCCCACACATAGTTATAGTCTTGCATTCCCCCTGAGGAAAGAAAGAGAGAGAAATAATTACCTCATTTAATTTGTTTGTTCTTATTAATATCAATTAGCTCAATTAAATTCATAGTATTCAAAACACCATAATACAGATCACCCCATTGCACATAAAAATCTCTTTTACCTGATAAAGGATACCATTGGTATCCATTAGTAATGCCATTGGCGAAGTTTGAGCCAGAACAGGTGTTTCCTTTATACATATCAGTGTGGTTGAAGGAGTAGGTCTTTGCCAGGTGAATGAACACGTCATTATCAGGGGTGACACTCCTTCCTCCCTGTAGCTCACTTCCTGAATGATAGCAAACGACATTCCTGTTAATCCTACTGTATTGTGCCTGAGATGTCTACACTATCAGCAGTGGGATCCATGCCGAGCTGCACTTACAATTCACCGGATTCATTGTGGTGTGTCTGTGAGAGACCACGTTTTAAGATAACACGCCTTTTTTAAACCTTATATCCTGATAACAGCATTAGCATTACCTAAATATTCAGCTTTTTCTAAGTAATATCTGTGAATAGCAGTACATAATGCTACCTTACTCATTTTTACGCTTCTGAATCAAGTCACATCTGATCTTTATTTTGCTTTTTTGCTGTCACAACCAAAAAAGTAAACCACATTAGTCCACTTTTGCTTTGTATTCTCGTGAGGATATTAGGTATCCTGTACACATTATGCATATCTGTACTAATCAATTCTAATAAAACATCATGCTGAAAATGACCCATAATATTTCTGTCACTTTCTCATTTAAACAGCAGTTGAAAGCCAGTAATATGACTTCATTAATATCCGTAAGCAGTAACTGACCACTGTTGCTGTTGTCGTACGGGTAGCTGGCGACCACCGCCCCTCCGTGCAGATTGGCAGAGAGGACGAAGGACTCCGCGTTCAGCCAGTTCATGATAGCTTTGACTTCCTTCTCTCTTTGTTGATTATTATTCACCTCAAACGCATCTGGAAAATTCCGGTTCAGGTCCACTTCGTTTTTATTATACCTGTAAAGGAGAAAGTAGTTATTATAGTATTTTTATTTATAACACATCATTCAGTGAAACTCCATGGAATACACAAATCAACTATGTTAGACTTTGAGAAAGTAGATCGGCACGGCACAATGGACAGGGATGTGGGCTTTGCTTCCTTTGAGTATTTAATTATATTTTTCAACTTTTTGTAAAAAAAAGATCACTCAAGCACCTAAACATACATAAGAGACACACACACATTTTACATACACTGTAAAAATTTAATTTTTGTAAAGAAAAATGACAGATTTTTTATTTACAGTAGGTACTCAACCAGATAGGGCGATTATGATGATTAATTGTCTGTTTTAGAGCTTTGACTTTTAACTCTCATACATTTTTTATTCAGCTTTGAAACGACCACATTGTTCTGAATATAAAGACTATGTTCTTTTTCTTGGAAATACATAGGAAAAAATAGGGTCATCATACTTAAGGTTTAGGCTTTTACCTGTCAATAATACAACCGCCAAATACTTGTAAATTAAGTAAATTGATCAGGAGTGAATTGAAGCCACCATTAAAATGCTATCAGTCATAGAAAAGCTTCTAGTCTGTTTTTTTTTCTCACTTGCAAGACTACAATAAAAGTTTACGTCTATGTTAATGAGATTTTGGTAGACTGGATTTCACACTGAAATAATATTAAATTGTACTGCAGGTTATTTTTATGGTATATGCGTTAAAAAAAACTAAAGTGATTGTGTTGTGGTGGTACATTTTACAAGTATTACCATGCTTTAGTTACAATATATACAATAAAACATGCAGATGCACTACAGCTCCCTCTAGTGTCTTCTATAGAGATGTGCAATAATTGGGATGATCTGAAACCATCGCGATGAGACGATTATTTAATAATCGTGACAGCCCTACAACCAGAATGAGCTTTCCGCCGTCGCCGTCTTCGCGGCGGTACTTCTTTAATGTGTGTTGACTCTTGTTTACCGCTGGGTGGCAGTCTATTCACAGATCTTCACTCAGCGCGAGTTGGCGCGTCAAACTCATTCTCTCAGCAGATGGGCAAGAATTAAGACGTTTAGGCGTAAAAGACGAATGCTGTCTACAATATCAAAGTTACAAGAACTTAAATCCACAGGCACTAAAAATTATATTTAATACTAGTCATAAATACATAATTTCATTTAACAAGGGTTTACATTTTAAATTTGCTCTATGCATTCAATCAATGTGTGAAAACATTTAATTGTTCGTCATTTAAACGAGAGGTCATTGCAGTGTTTTAATAGGTAGTAAAATAATTGAATATGCTACGTAAATTAGGAGCATTACTATTATAAAAAGCATATTTTGGCAAAGATGTTTCATTTATGTTTGGAGTTAAGTTTCTTATCAGTGTTACGCCGTCTTACGTTTATTTGTCACCCTGCAGGTAAGACATTAATTCTAAACTCTGCTCTTTCAAAAAGCGAGACATTCACACCTCTCCCAGTCCCCCGTCAACTGAGAAGTGGAATCTGTTTTTAAAAGCCTGTAGCCTACTGACATGCAGAGAATTTCAATGCTTGTCATTTAATCGCAGGTCAACACTATTTCGTCACACTTTTATTTAATAACGATGAAACAGTCTATAAACTGCATATTTTGGCAAATATAATGTTTTTTCATTCACGTCTTCACACGAGCCTCTGTTCTAGCTCATTAATAATAATTTATAATTATAAAAATAGTGATGTTGTGTCACATTCGCCCTCATAAAATTGGCTGAAAGACAGTGTGTAGGCCTTCTGTTGTCACTTTGTATCATTAATTTCTGGTTTAGCTGCTTGTCACAGAAATTACACCCGCTCCGAGCGAGCCTCGAACCGCCAATCGGTCCACACCGGCTTAGAAGATGGACATGCTAACGAGGAGGCTACGCTCCGCTATGGTCTTCATAGGCATATTGAAGTAGTTGCTGCAAACTGCCCACTCCTGCGTGATCAATGTGATCTGTATATGGTTTTCACTGATGCACAAGTAGCATATTTTAGTGTAAAATGATCGCTCATGTTAATCTTTGTAAATGAGTTTAAAATCAAAAACAGTTGTACACTTTGAAATGAATATTACATTAAAGGTTCTGCCCGCATTGGCTTTAAACACGCTGTTGCGCGTTCAAAATGTTTACCGTTTCATCTGTTTTTTTACTGCCGCCCTTCACCAATGGCGGCACCCAACACGGTGGTAGAGAGCATTCTGGTTTACCTACTGTATAATGTCAAAAAAAACTTTTTCATGTCTTTTTGAAATACAGTCAAAAACCGTCAAATTACAGAAAAGACTGCAAATTTACAAGAAAAACAGAGGAAACACGCAATTTTACGGGAAAACTGTTATTTTACGGTATATTTCCAACACCCCAGCTGCCAGGAAATTTCCTGTTTTTACAGGATTTGTTCAGTCTACTTTTGAAATACGGTCAAAAAAAGTCAAATTACAGAAAAGCAAAAACAAATTTACAAGAAAAACAGGGGAAAGTGTAATTTTACAGGAAAACATGTTCTTTTACTGAATTTTTTTTTATTCAGATTTTTTACAGTGTACATAGTAGCTGCAAAAGTATCAGGAGGTATAAATGTGCTACACTGCAGCCCTCCACAAACAAAAACCTAATACATTTATTATAAAACTTTGCTAAAAGTCCATTTTTGTGTTGTCGGTCACAATTGTCCACCTGTCATGTGTGTTACGCTTATCTTCCCATCTGTCATAATGATTGATGTTGCCAAAACATTGGTTACCAATGTCAACTGCACTGTAAAAGCTCCATTACATCAACCTCATTCTTTTGTTGATGTGTTGAATAGCGCACCTGAGTCTATCATCTGCAGTTTCAAGGCTTAGATGAAAACCCGAACCTATGCTGACACCAATATCTTCAACATCAAACGGCTAACTAACAAACTAACAAAAAAATAGTCCAACAACTGCATTTCACAATAGTTTACACACTGTCAGGTCATCATTAAGGCGTGTGGATTAGAATGTTTGCAGTGACACTGTCGGGTGAAGCAATTCGTCTTAATCCCAAACACAGCTCAAAAATGTGTCCCTCTGGGTCTCCTATCTGCTTACTGTCACAATGATTTGAAGTGGTTTTAAAGAGCCGCTCCGTGTCAACAAATGTGGCAGAGCTGATCCAGCAAGTCTGAATGATACGTTAAGCTGAAAAATCATCAATAATGCATTAGTACATAAACACTGTAGTATATAGAAAACTGGACTCATGAATGGCTCAATTTTAAAAATAAAATGAAAATCATCCTGTCCAGAGTTCCTGGAAAAACCATCCTGTTTTTAATCGGCATAAAAATGACAATGTACAACAAATACATTAAAGGTCTCCATTTTAGCCAACAGTATGTGTTCCTGGGAATTGAACCCATTACTATCAACATTTGACAATGCTTCCTTTTTAAAGGGATAGTTCCCCCCAAAAATGAAAATTCTGTCATCATTTACTCACAATCACGTCATTCCAAACCTGTATGACTTTCTTTCTTCTGCAGAACACAAAAGATACTTTGAAGAATGTTGTTAACCAAACAACATTGACTTCCATTGTATAGACACAAAACCACCAAGACATTTCTCGGTAACACTTTATTTGAAGGGGTGTTCAAGACTGACATGACACCTTCATAATCATGACATGACACATGTAAATGTATATAAAGGAGATTTTATGCATGTTTATGACAACTGTCATTAAGTGTCATTTGATGATTTATGTCATTTTTAATGCAAAGATGACATTGTTTGAGTTGTCTTTGTTATGACAACTTGACATAAAGCAATACATCATAACCTGTCAGTGTCTTTGTCATGACAACTTGACATTACCAAGAAAACATAACCTGTCATAAATCTGTCATAAACATGTTAATTCGTACCACTGTAGTTGAGGGTCAAGAAAAGTCTTCATGACACTGTTATAAAACTATTTGACAGAGTATTAACACTTAATGACATTTTAATGCAACATCCTCCACCCCATATGACACATGTACTGTATGTCGCTTGTCCATTCCTCAAATACGACAAACATTGACTAAATTAGCTCCATTCCCGGCAGTACGCAAGACTATCGCCTACCGTCATTAAAAATGTACATTTTGGGGTATTGTTTTGCAATAATAGCATGTGTCGTGGTTTTATTTTAATTTCAAAATGTTGTGATAACTGTATTTACATTACACATACACAGATATTCAGGCCTTTTTTGAGCAAGTAACACAACATATTATTAAATAACAGCACAATACAGATACAAAGCAGTTAAAATGTTTAAAACCTACAAATATTCCAAGTGTACCGAGGTGAAACTATTGATTTATATCAGGAACAGACGTGAAAGCGATCACCATCTGCTGTCTTCCGGTTTCTGCTGTGTTTCTAGATTTTCAAATCTTACGTCAGCCTTAATAGTGAAATATCATTGGCTTTCGTCTGTCTCATGACAGACAGCATCAATGCATCAGCGTTGAGTGTGAAATGCTATTGGCTGTCGTTACCGATTATGTCATTCTAATGTTCCGGCTTGTTTAAAGATGTGTTGATGTCCGTAAAATAATAAAATGACATAAATCAGCAAATGACACTTAATGAGAGTTGTCATGAACATACATAAAATCTTCTTCATATTCATGACATGTGTCATGTCATGATTATGAAGGTGTCATGTCAGTCTTATGAACACCCCTTCAAGTAAAGTGTTACCCATTTCTCAAAATATCTTCTTTTATGTTCCACATAACAGAGTCATGTACAATTTTTGAACCCCATGAGGATGAATAAATGTTTTTTTTTCTCTGTAAACTATCCCTTTAACATTCCTTGACAGTTTCCATTATGTTTAGCCAAATAAATTATTACACAAGGCCAGAGCTGCTTATGACAATTCAAACAAACTAAAATAAAAACAAAGGTTAACATCTCTTCTTTAGAGGTTTGAGACGGGAGTCTCCCTGGGTGGTCGATGTCGAAAAGCAACGCAATGTGAAACCCACCCAGACGCAATAAACAGGATGTGTGTGCCACATTTCACCGGCATACGAACAGACCAAAAACTTTCCTGTTATCTCTGCTCTTGTACTTTAATGGTAGAGATGAAGTTGTTTATGCCAGATTCTTTCAAAAATACCTCTTCAATTCGTTTGAAATCTGCTTTGAGAAACGATCAACTATCTCATCAATCCAATTGTATTCTCTTGTGTTTCAGACTCGGCTTGAAGCGATGTTTTCGTTCACTGATTGCAGGTCTCGTCCAGACACCTGATTCTTCTCGTAAGAACCCTAAATCTAAATCATGACGCACGCCTACGCTGATCTTTGTGGAGCGCAGGCCTCTTTTGTCATGAAAATGCTTGAATAACAGCCTTCACCTCTATAAACTACTTATCTGAAAGTGCCCTTAAGGTTTCCATTAGTGGCGAGTTGTTAGTTCGAACAAAGTGAGCATCTGTTATCTTGTCCGACAGTCTTCATCTGCTTTTCTTTTGTATGTGTCACTGTTTAGACATGATAACTGATCCTAGTTCAGGTTTAAAAATGCACCTTGCTTCACCTCTGACATGCGAAACATAGATTTACGAGGCGAGTAAACGCAGCATGGCGGGGTTTACTTTCTTTGAGTCGTTGTTTATGTGTAAAGACTGATTTACCATGGTTTACTCTTTGGGTTCACTTAGGCATTAGTGTGGTTTCACGTTCACGAACGCACACACACAGAGCTCGATGCGGGCACGTAGCTGTAAAAAATCCTCCTCCGACGGCATTCTAGTGCTGTCAGTTTAATTTGGAGGAGTATCGGAGATGTCATGAGGCGTCTGCATGTGTGTGAGCCATTAATCTCAGAGTGAAAGGCATTAAATTGTGCTTTGTGGCTGGTGGAAAATTCCTAAAGTGTATTTCGTTGCTATTTAAAGGGACAGTTCAACAAAATCCTATAACTGCATAAAAACAGTTCTGTCATCTTTTTCCAGTATGGCATTCCAAACCCAGAGATACATTGGGGTTTCATGGAAATTAACAATGACAGTAAATGGAGCGCCAACACAAGTGACGCCAGTTGATGAACAATCACCAGAACAATGATGTGTGAGATTGCTGATCAATGTCAAACCTGGCTTGCCATGCCATGTTCAAATGTACATAAATGCAAGGACATTTCTATAGAAACAAAGTTCTGAAAGTGCCACTGAACAAAAGTACTGTTGACACTCAAAAAAAGGACGACATACCAATGGGAAGTACTCGGTTGGACCATACACATTAAACTGGGAATAACAGAATATAACCCTTAAAGTGACAGTTCACCCAAAAATGAACATTCTGTCATCATTTACTCAATCTCTTGTCATTTCAAACCTGTATGACCTTCTTCTGCAGAACACAAAATTAGATATTTTGAAGAATGTTGGTAACAAAACAATGGCGAGGGTGAGTAAAAGATGACAGAATTTTCATTTTTGGGTGAACTATCACTTTAAGAAACCAAAAGTATATAACCCTTAAGACTTTTAACATAAGAAGTCCCTAAGTTACGTCTATTGGACATCTACACTAGGGTGAATTCAGTAGATTTGGCCACTTTTCGATATCGATATATAGGGTGAATTCATTAGATTTGGCCACTTTTTGATATCGAGATACAGTATAGGGCAAATTCAGTAGATTTGGCCACTTTTCGATATCGATACATAGGGTGAATTCATTAGATTTGGCCACTTTTTGATATCGATATATAGGGTGAATTCAGTAGATTTGGACACTTTTCGACATCGAGATACATGGTGAATTCAGGTAGATCTGTCCACCGTTTGACACCTTTTACAACAGTCAAAAACTGTCCCAGTCCATCTGAATACCTAGCATTTTTAGTACATGCACATGTTTGACATGATGAACAGAAATGAAGACGTAGGACTCTCAAACTCACCCCTGAGGAAACATTTTCATAGTCCAGATGTTTCTTCTGCATGAAATTATAGTGTTTTTCACTGAAACCTCATATGATTTTGATTTGTGCCAGTGACAAACTGACCAGTGGTTTGTTTGCGTGTGTGTTTGCCTCGTTTCACCATAGGAAAACTGTGGAACCCAAAGCCAAAACTTTTGTGGAACCTTTTGATCCAAGTCTCCCTAGCCATCCAAAACCTCAGGAGTTGTCTTTTCTTAAGATGGAAGGAAAACGTACGGCTGTGTTGGATGTAAATCTGACGGAGACGTGGATTTATTATCTTCCGAATATAGTCAACAGTACTTTAGAATCTGAATATAGCCTGTTTCCCAAATGAATCACTGCAGTTTTGAGGCTTCTCATCAGAACGGCCATATCCTGTCAATTAGTCCTTTGAGAACGACACATTTCCCCTGAATCGAAAGGGTAACCGTATGCTATTGCTTATTATGGTCTTATTATTCCTGTCTTCAGAGGACGGCTATAACATTTTCCCACAGACTAATAACAGACATTATCCAAGTAATACATCGAAGTAGTATTACATAAGAATTATTTTCTTGTGACTTCAAAAGGATCAGAGAGTGTTCCTCTCTGTGATGCTTACTTGCATTACGAACTGCGACCTGACATTACTTTTAATAAACTAATAAAATCATGTGAAAGTGTTATATGCAAGAATTGTTTTCCAAACAATGTCAATACTGTCTTTTACTAATTTATTAAAAGAACTGTAATCAGAACGAGATCCAAAGTTATTTATTTTTTTAATGAGAGTTGGCGATTTCCACCGACTTGAACAATGTGTACCGTCGCCAAATATGACAAAGTACCAATGACAACGCCAGTGAGCAGCAATCCAATTCAGCAACTACCAACAAGACTGCAGTTAAAATGTGTATAGATCCCCTGCAACCCCGAGTGATGTCATCATTTTATGCGTAAACACACCTTTATAACATGAAAGGTCATGCGTTATCTATTGGGTGTAAATACAAGACGGTGGCTGCCGGGGGTTGTGTTGTTTGTTTCAGCTCGTTGAGAGCTTTGGTTTACACAGGCTTGCCAAGCCTCACAGGAAGCTCATAGCGAGAGCCACGGCAGTGAGAGCAAACCACAGCACATATAAATATCATAATCATCATCAATGTACACAGCTGCATGGCTGTTGTTCTACCTCTCCCTCTCTCACTTTACCTCAAAGCCTCTCGCTCCACTGTATCATCATACCCAGATCAGATCTGTTTCCAATTGCGCCCCATCTGAGCAGAAGCATTTCTGTGGTCTCAGACTTGCAGGAGGAGGACGGGTTTGTATTCAAGGATGTGGCTTTTATGGTATTAGATGAGGGCTGGTATGTCTCCAGAGTTTTGGGGCTTTTTAATGGGCATATGGCTGAGCGGGGCATCTGATGTGATGGCTTCATTTTAAAAGTGAGCACTTCACTGTGCACTTCTAAAGATGTGCTTGTACTGAAAGTGGGTGACTACAGGTTGTCATGTTGCTGTCCTGTATGTTAGAAGGCATTTATTTTGGATAAAATGCTTTAGATAATTTGTGTCAATGAATGCCGATATCAAGCAAAACAGAATTCTGTGAAGTCACTGTATGTAGGCCCCTATGAAACCTATGAAATATTCAATTTTTTCCGTTAAAATTTTTCAGGATTCTGTTTTCCTTCTTTTACTACACAATAGTAATATATTTGCCCACAAATACCTAAGAATACTATAGTATTCACTTATAAACTACATTAAAAAACCTACAGTAGATACTTTGAACCATACAGGGAAAAAATTGGTAAAAATAGTATGACGTATAATGTACAAATCAAAAGTTTCCCCTAGGTTAATGCCTTGGGGAGGGGTCTCTGTATTTTCTTTGCGGCAGAGGTCTGGACAATACTTTAAAAAATAATATTTAATCAATTGAGCCCGGTCGAATATGTATATAAAAAGTTAACATCTAATGTTTTATCAGGCCATTTATTTTATATTCTGATATAATAAATAAATGCAGTTCATGTGTTTGCGTCCTTGTATAGTAAGACGCGGATGCTGCATCACACGCGACCCGCCACTCTTTCACTGACCATGTTTACATGGACAACAATAATCCGATATTAACACGATTAAGACAATACTCTGATTAAGAATGGACCATGAAAACAGAGCTTTTTGATTAGCTTAATCCGTCTAAACTCAAAATCGTAGTAAACATAAATCGAATTAAGACGGGTGGAGTACTCCTATTTTAGTCGCATTATCGAAGTGCGGTATAGACATGTACACACCTTAATCGCACTATTACCGGCGCGTAGGAACTTTCGCGGCACTTTGCGACAGGTTACACACATGCACGGCAGTGGACAGCCGTTTCGTTTTAAGGCAAACAACATGGCTTCAAGCAAGAAAGCACATTTTTGGTCCGAACGGGAAACAAGATGCAAACAATTCTAGAAAATAAATGAAACACCAAAAACTGTATGTGGTACCATGGCGAAGACGAATTGTTTGTTGATAGATGGAATTATGGAAGGAACGTCGAACCGCATCGCTTAGGGACATAATGACGTAATGCCATTAATCGAACTATGTAGTGTAACGTAAAACGGGAACATGAAAGGTATATTCTTAAAGCAACTCATGTAAACACCTTAATCATAATATTATCTTACTCAGAATAAGGCAAATAATTGGATTACTGATGTCCATGTAAACGTGGTCACTCACAGACAATCAAAAAAGCTAATTACACATTTAAACCGCATCTTAATATTTCTAACGTTATTTATAGCACAATTCCATTTTGTTAGCTGTTCAGCGCTACTTTCTGGTTAGGAAATTAAATAATACACTTGCCAATCTTGTAAGTCAGCACAATTTTACAGTCTGTTAGGAACATCATTTCATTTGGGAATGTGTATGATGCTTCCAAGTGTATATTATAGATAAGAGTCCATATGTGCCCTGCTCTACCCATCAGTAGCAGAAAGCAAATATACCTGACTGGCCTTAACTGGTATTTAACTCCATTATCAACATTTGCCTTCATGAAGTTCTCAAGGTGAATGCATACCTTGACTCTAGGGGTCAAACAACTAAAAATCAAGTCAAGAATCTTGGTGTGACTCTGGAGTCAGACCTTAGTTTCAATAGTCATGATAAAGCGGTAACAAAATCAGCATACTACCATCTCAAAAACATTGCAAGAATTAGATCTTTTGTTTCCAGTCAAGACTTGGAGAAACTTGTTCATGCCTTCATTACCAGCAGGGAGGATTATTGCAATGGTCTTCTCGCCAGCCTTCCCAAGAAAACCATTAGACAGCTGCAGCTCATACAGAACTCTGCTGTCAGGATTCTCACTAGAACCAGAAAATCTGAGCATATTACACCAGTCCTTAGATCCCTACACTGGCTTCCAGTTACTTTTAGGATTGATTTTAAAGTACTGTTACTCGTTTATAAATCACTAAACGGCCTAGGCCCGAAATACTGTACATCGCAGATATGCTCACTGAATATAAACCACTTAATATAACAGACCACTTAGATCATTAGGATCAAGTCAGTTAGATATACCAAGGGTTCACTCTAAACAAGGGGAATCAGCTTTTAGCTTTTATGCCGCCCGTAGCTTGAATCAGCTTCCAGAAGAGATCAGATGTGCCAAAACATGATCAACATTTAAATGCAGACTCAAAACTCATATTTTTAGCTGTGCATTTACTGAATGAGCACCGTGCCTTGTCCGAACTGACTGCCCTATATTTCATGTATAATCAGTTTATTCTGTTTTAATTAACTTCAAATCATGTTTTATATAATTTTAAAGGTTTTTAAATTCCTTGTTTTATT
Organism: Triplophysa rosa; assembly: GCF_024868665.1. Taxonomy (NCBI): domain Eukaryota; kingdom Metazoa; phylum Chordata; class Actinopteri; order Cypriniformes; family Nemacheilidae; genus Triplophysa; species Triplophysa rosa. The sequence goes on from NC_079913.1 coordinate 12,119,716, forward strand.
GTTGTGATTATTTTTAGATGATTATTTTAATTATTTTTATGTAAAGCACTTTGAATTACCATTGTGTGTGAAATGTGCTATATAAATAAACTTGCCTTGCCTTGCCTTCATATCATTAGTGTTTAGTGAGTTTAGATAATGAAATTAGTTTTAGGCCAATAACACAAAGCCATTTCAGGTTTTTAATATGGATTTTCCTGTCTTCCCTATGTAAAAGTGACAGTAAACGATCCATCTCTATCTAACCATATAGCTTTTGATAATGGACAATGCTTTGATCTATTCTTCTTTGATTGTATCGTTGAAAACAAAAAAAGACTAAAAGTCAATGACTATATTGTTCATTCGGTGGTCTCCTCAACAGCAGCATTGTTACAACAGTTTGTACAAAAATGATCGAAACCTGAGATTTTCAGATCTTCCGATTGTAGATTTGAGATGACTCATCATTTTTCCATATGGCTGGAGTTTTGTTTATCAGGCATGACAACAGATCAAGTAAGTTTTTTTCATAGCTTTAGGCTGATGACATCTACTCCCTTCAGGAAAAAATATCTACTGCTGTTTCTGAGTCTGTGGGTCACATTGTTTGAGTTTCAGTCTGTTTGCTACAGTTGAACTTTATCTCGATGTGTGTGTGTGTGTGTGTGAGTGCGATGCCAAGTTTCAGATAAGACGCATGATTTGAGCCTTTGTATCCTGCTTATCTGTAAAGTTTTGGGTGATTTGGGGGAAATGAGCGTTGTGTCTCTAAATGTCTCATCTGATTTTCACGGTCAGACTGAAGACTCCCCTGCAGCTGGGAAATAAACCGCTTAAAATCCGTATGAAGTTTGGCGCATATGTCTTGATTTTTTTGTGTCCCAATTTCTGTGTAGACATACAATTTTAAATGCATACCTCATCCACCAATCCATAAGACTAAATATTAAAACAAGAGGTTGTAACTCAAGGTACAATAGAGACCATATTTGTACTATTCTTAGCAAAAAATGAATAAATAAATAAATAAATAAAGACTAAATTGATTCATTTATTTATGTAAAACAATAATTATTCATATTAAAAAACGTTTTCCTAAAAATATAACAAAATAATAATAATAATAATAATTTTATATTAATTTTAAAATTAAATTAAATTAAAATCTGGGTAGTTAACTTGTGGTTAAACCTCTTGGGACGACAATGATGGTTCTATGCCATTCTGAGGCACACACACTCACCGACCCACTATGTTCATGCAGTCCCGTGCAGAGGATTCAAAGCCGTCTGGGTTCATGGAGGGCAGGATGTGCACTCGGCTGCTGTTCAGCAGACGTGTCACCAGAGGGTCGGTCAGGTAACGGCTGGTCAGATAATCGATCAGCTGCAGCAGTAACACACGTCCTACAACCTTAACACAAAAACACGCAAACAGTTAAAAACATGATACTTCAAGACAGTTTGTATTGTGCTGTAGACAGAGGTGGACGAAGTACACAACTTCCTTACTTGAGTGAAAGTACAGATACTACTGGTCAAATATTACTCCACTACAAGTAAAAGTTGTAAAGACAGATTCTTACTTTAGTAAAAGTATTAAAAGTAAATTTCCTTTATGTCAGTTGTGCATTGTTTTATTGTCGTATACCTTATGCCACTGAAGCAACCTACTGAATACACTGAGTAGCTCACAGTATCAGTGGTATTAAAGGAGTAGTTCACTTCAAAATTTGAATGAAGTCAATGGGGGCAAATTTTGCAGTGAGCAACTCGTTTAAGAGCTTTATATGTTTAGCACACATATGTTTAGTTTAGATATAATCCTGTATGATCATTTAGCCTCATCCTAATTATCCTCATTAGCCCCCTAGTCCTATATGTATTTATGAGCAGTGTTCTTTTATTTTGTATATTCCCTTTACCAGTTTTAGCAGCAATTTACCAGTAAGTAGTAAGGTTCTTGTAAATAATAAAGTGTAGAAGCCATGTGTTTGTTGGATTTATTACCATTTGTATTACCATAATTTAACGACAAACATAAACTATAGCTAGTATAATGAAACTATGGTATGTTTAGTTGCTGTGGTTTTACTAAAGATTATTAATTGGAGTATGGTTCCTATATATAGAAAATGGTAAATTTGTGGATACTGTGGTTTTACTGCAAATACCATCCCTGCTGAAAAAAAACAATGAATTTTTGAATTAGAATGAGATTTTTAAATTAAATTCCTCTTTGTAGCGTGTTTTGGGTTTTATTCCAATAGGATTTACCATCCCAACAATAGAATCCATCACATACAAGTAGACAACAAGTATCCATAGTACAATTTCCACTATAACCACTAAAACCATTACATTTTATGTTGTATTTTGGGCAGGGTTCTAATGTTTTTATTTCAACAGGAATACTTCAACTATAGTAACTTCGGTAAAAACATCATTCATTTTCCAAATCGCTTTAAATGATAAAGCAGCAGATCAGAAGTTAACACGCACGTGTAGCTCAAGGTGTATGTGATGCTTATTTACCGTTTAGCCGTTATGCCGATCATTTTCATGACAATGTTTCTACGATCTTTGACTGATCGTAACTCACAGGTGATTACACCACACTTTAACATGTGCCTTTTTCGTCTTTTATTGTTCTATTTGCCTTTTTAGAGCGCTATCAATGGTGTAGCAGCGCCGACGTTTACATTAATTTGGCCATTCAAAGCTTGCCGGAAAACCGCGAGCTTAGAAAAACTGAAATACTTGGCAACAGTAAAAGGTCCTGGCAGATCGCAAGCCAGATAAATTGCGCACACAGGAAAACCCACTGCATAGAAACCATTTTCTACTTTTGGACCTTTTTATAAATGTAGTGGAGTAAAAAGTATGATATTTGTCTTTCAAATGTAGTAGAAGTACTCCGAAAAAATAATACTCAAGTAAAGTACAGATACTCAAAAAGTGTACTTAAGTACAGTACTCAGGTAAATTTACTTCGTTACTGTCCACCTCTGGCTGTAGAATACTAATGACTAACAAAATGGCTAAAAGGACCAATCACATTGCACAGTGAGAGGGGCCAACCAGCATGATGACCCGGCAAGCAAGTGACAACATGTCTTGTAACAATAATAATAAAACACTTGAATGTATCTATTATCAACCCACATTATTAAACATGTCAATTTCATTAAAAATAAACAGAGTAGCAAAGCTATGCTGGAAACTGCTCACAGGACCTGCTGCCTGAGGCACTCATTTAAAAATAACACACGGATCAACACTACAGATGGTCTTGGTCTGCAGTACGTGTGTGAGTGTACATGTGTGTGTACAGCAGAAAAGTTACAGATTTTTTTCCGAAAAATGTCGCTGAGTGAGATTTGGTTAAAGTACACGCTGTCTCTCTCTTTCACACACTCACAGAGAGCAGATGATACAGTGAGACCTGTGATTACATGCCACAAGTTCAGACCAGCCGAGCCGTGGGTTAAACTCTGACTGCCCCTGTGTTTGTGTGTGTGTGTGTTGCTGCTGAAACAGACTGTAAGCACACAGCAGTCATCTGTGTAAGAACACACCTTACAGCGGAAGGCAACCGAGTAGAAATAAAAATATGACATACACAAACACATATATAAAACATTTAAAGACATTTTTTTCCCTAGTTGTTGTTCCACTATAACGTTTTGTACTGTTTTCTTTTCCTTTCACTGTTCTTGTATGTCGTTTCAGTTTCTAGAAAAAAAACATACAGGGGTCCATATACAGTAATTAAAAAGCTGGGATTTAAATTAAATTTGTAAATAAAAAGCTAGTTTTGAAACGTTTAAACTGGAGATGCACCGATACTAAATTTCGCCACTGATACAATAGCTGATTATTCATAGTGAAATCAGCCGATACCGATTTTCTGAATGTTACTAATTCATATAATGACTATTAATACTCAACATCAAACATTCTCTATATACAGACCACAAATTCATTGCATTATCCTGTCCTTTTTGATTGACAGGATATATCGCCCCTGATCATCCGATAACCGATAGTGTGAAAATTTGAATTCTTGGCCAATATATCGGTGCATCTCTAGTTTAAACACTGGAAATGAAAACATTAAAAATAAGAAAATATTTAGGATTCAGCACTATTTTTAAGCCATTACAATCTTATCTCGCAGGAATTCGTAACTATTTTACGAGGTGGCGTGTCCAAAAACATACAGTTATTAGAAAAAGCAATACTGAAGCCCCTCCCCCAATCCCATCCCTAAACCTAACGTCACTGGCGTGAAAGCAAATCGTACTAAAATGTACAAATAAGATCGTACCTATTCATATATATTAGCCACCTCGTAAAATACTTACAAATTCCTGTGAAATAACCAAGAAGCTAACTGGTGACAATGGCCATTAATTCCTGTGTAAGAATAGGCAGATTTCTTTGCTTTGAAACACATTGGCTGCTTTTTGGAACACTTTCAGATCATGCTAGGATAACATGGCCATCTGGTTTTGCACAAACTTGTGGAGTCAATACCCAGAGCATGATGCTATTAAAGCAAAAGAGGGACAAACCAAATACCAAGATCATTCATATTAAAATTTACAAGTCAACTTTTCGCTCAGGTTAATACTAAACTTATTATATTTTAAAACTCCAAAAACATCACTGTACTGTAAACCATTGGTTCTCAAACTGGGGGCCGTGGCCTCCTGGGGAGCCCCAAGATGGTTCCAGGGGGGCCACAGATTTTGTGGCATTTTAGAAATACAGATATTTATCATAAATTTTGTGCAATCAAGCATCAGAAAAACAACACCACCAACCAAAAGAATTAATGTTTTAGCATTGTTTAACTGAATATTTTCTTGGTTTAATAAAAATTATAAGTCTTCATTTGGGGGGCCGCAAAGCAATGCACTCTACACAAAGGGGACCTTACAACAAAAAGTTTGAGAACCACTGCTGTAAACGCATGGTACAACTTAAAATTTGAGACTGACTACAGATCAACTACTAACAAAAAACAAAAAAAAACCATGAGCAGATAAACAGGCAAGCAAACAGGAAGACATACAAGTTAGAAGAGAAATATAAATAAGATTGAGACTTCATTTAAGGACCCATTTGTCACTGTGAAACTGTCTTGGAATACTGTGTTTGATACGCTTAGTTCACTTGTCACCATCAGCTTTCACTTACTGACACAATTGAGACAGAAAAAAACGAGGAAAAACATCTGTTTTAGCACAACATACACTGTTCCAGGAAAAGAGTAAAGTTTGTTTTCCTCCCACATTGACACATCCTAAAGTTCTTGTGTTTCACTTTATTTATTTTAACCCGTAAAAAGCAAATTTGTCATTTTATAGTTTGCACTAAAGCAAATTGCTCTCTTTAGAGATTAGATGTTGATTTATCATTACACTTCTCAGTTAAAACGTCTTTGACGTCATTGATGTGGCCTGACCCTTCATTGATGTGGTTTGGTTTTTGTTTACCGTACAATTTATGTGGTGTCCGTCCACATAACTGCACAATGTGGGTAAAAACAGCTCCACTGAATGGAACTGAGGCAAGGAGATCTAACACCGGTGAAGCGACTCCTCTTCAAACAACCACATCAACACAAACAGCACTCCCTCAGTTTCCTCAGCACCATAACCACCATCACAGGGCTAAAAATCAACAAGGCCTGAAAAACAGCCATGAAACGCTGAAGCTTCTCACAAAGCACCCTGATCATCACACTTGAACAACTCTTTATCAACTCAAAGTGTGTGCATGTGTGGGTCTGTGTGAGGCAAAGTTGTTAACACTTGTTGAAACGAAACACCTGTGAGAAAGAGGTAAAGGTAGAGGGGTCCGGAGTAAAAAAATTAGCAGCAATTCACAGATTTACACAGGATGTGCTGACACATTAGCGCACCGTGGGCTTATTTGGCTAGCACAGTAGATTCCTGATATTTCTTCTTTTATGTTGCGAAACGTTTTGTTCAAATGTTTTTTGGGAATCTGACAGACGTTAATCTCAGACGGCACGCCTACAGACTGACCACATCACAAATATTGCACTCAAAGTCAGCAAGCGCTTGCGAAAATCACGTTACAATATGACTGTTATGCAATTTTCTGAGAGACTGTGTATGGATTTGTATTACATAAAAATGGCGTAGGTGCATAAACAAAACTTGTATTGTCATGATTCAAAAAAGACTTTTTGGAGTATCAAATAATCGAATAATCCCTTTTAATAACCCTATTGAAAAAAACAGCTAAAACCTGCCTAAACTGGTCGGCTGGTTTCAGCTGGTCTCCCAGCCTGGTTTTAGCTGGTTTAGCAGGCTGATTTTAGAGGGATTTCGGTCACTTTTTTAGCTAGTGAAGATGCTGTTAGCTGGTAAAACCCAAAGAGCCACCAGCTAAAATAAACTGAACATCAGTTTGACCAGGCTGGATGACCTGCTTAAACCACAACCTATAGAATCTATTCAATAAAATTGAGGTAACGAATTCCACTCATTTTGTTAGAGTGCATTCTATCCGATATTTTTGAGTAAAGAGTATCTAAATTTATGAGCTAGAACACACTAAAAGAAATTGGGTAAAGTCTACCTAATACATTATATGACTAATTACTTAATAAAATTGAGTAATTTTTACCCATTGCCATCAGGCAACCTTCATCTACCTAATTATTATTAATAATAAATAATCAATAAGAATAATGAAACTTTACATATTACTTATTTAGGGAAGGTTGAATTTACCTAAATTTGGTCACACAAAACACAAAAGATTGAATCATTTACTTTTTATTGCGTAACAGATAACAAACATTTTCCACATACTTTGCAGAGTCAATTCATTTACAATACAATAAAATAAAACACCAAGAATAATACTCTGTGTTCTGATGTTTATTTATCTTGGTCAAATATACGCAAATTCTCCCTGCGTGGTCTTCTGATGTTTCATAGTGTGGATCTATCTGTGAAAGAAAAGGTCAGAAACTCAGACATTAAATGAAAGAAGCATGCAGAAAAACACGCACATAACTCCGTAAATAAGAACAATACCAAAATAGCTCTATAAATCCTTCCCTTGTAACATTGTGGCCTAACCAGATGATACAGAATCCGCAACATTTGAAAAAAGCGCTTTTAAAAAGCGGCTTCATTGAAGCGGCTAGTAATGAGGCAAAAAACTTTAAATAACACGGAAAATTTACCTTTTATAGTCGCGACTGGAAACCGTGTAAAACAGAACCTACATCAACAGAATGAAATAATATTAATATTCCAGCTGTTTCTCTCCTCAGACCCCCCCCCCGCCTATTTTTAGCACATCACTTGCACGATCCTGTCAGGCAGGTGCTGACAATACAACACAGAAGCGTGCCAATTACACATTTTTGCTACAGTATATTACAGTTATATGAGTAAACATTTGCTTTCATAATGATATCAACACTTTAAACAAAACATACCTGTAGCTCGACACTTTCGCGTTCCACCAGTATAACGGAAGATGATGATTTGAATCCCTTGATTCCCGCCTTGAAGTTGATGCATGCGCACAGTTCCATGGCTAATATTTTAGGGTAAACTTTACTCAATATTTGAATGTTGTCAACTATTAATCTTAACAAATAGGTTGAATGTACTCATTTTTATCTATTTTACTATAGCTAATATCTTTAAGTAAAATCGAACTGAGTTTCATGGGTTGTTTTTATCAATCATATTGAGGAATATTTTAATTTTTTTTTAAGGTTCCATTGTTACTCTAAACAGGTAGTGCGGGTAAAATGTACCAATTCTTATTTATTAAACCTGCTAAATACTATAGTTAAGTCAAATCTAACTGATTTTAATGGGTTATATTTAACACCCTGCGGAATCATTTTTTAAAGTGCTCTATTTCCATCTTAAACCGGCTAAGCCCAGCCAACCAGTCTAACAATGCTCGCCAAGCTGGAGTTCATCTGGTTTAAGCTGGTTGGTAAACTGGTATTCCTGCCGGACCATCTAAAAAAAACCCTCTAAAAACCGCTTAAACCAGCTAGGGCTGGTTTAGCAGGAAAATTTTGTTAATTAAAGGCTGTTCAATTGAGGGAGAACAATTATTGTGCCACACTCTGTTTTGCAAGAATTGTCTCATTTCTTTTTATTATTTTTATATTATTTGTAAGAATGTATATGCATTAATACTTTATATTTATTTTTTATTAAGTTACAGTGTTAAAATGACATCAAATGTATTTATTATTAATTTATTTATGTATTATTTATTAATTTCCAACATGCCATAATTGATCGCTTTACAACTATGAGGTTCTCTTTTTGTCTAAATGAATGGTTTTCTGGCAAGAATAAGCTGCAAACGTTATGCTAACAGTCCAAAGTCTGTATCTGTGAGTATAAAATGGTAACTGTACTGTAAAGACTCTAAAATCAAAAACAACCTAAACCAGGGAGATTAGGCATGGATCTACGTCATTCCATAGATTACTCAGGCACGTGGCCTGCGTGTTTACATTGGCACGTTTGTGCAGTTCATGTGTGTGTCAGTTGGCAGTTTAGACAACAAGAAAACTCCAAGATAAACACTCATACACACTATACCCCCAGCTTCTGTCAAGACCTCCCAAATTCCGGCCCCTCATAACTCTCCAAATAAAATTTAACTGTCCCTAAACCAGACCAAGTTGTCCTTAATCAGATTGAGAGTGAAATCGAGAGAGAGAGAGAGGCGGAGAAGAAAGCCACTGTTGAAAATCTCTGGTCGGATTTAGAGCGGGCTGTAGATTCACAATCACGCTTTTATGCAGCGCCGCTTGTGCAGGCAGTGGGCAGAGTCTGGCTTCAGCTGCGCGGAGTGGAATAATTTAAGACACAAGTAAAACCAGAGCTGAAAAAGGCAAGCTAGTCACACTACACCGACTCTACTGGCCAAAGGTCATTCGACCCAGTGTAATACATTCACCGGACTTCACCTTTCTCATGAATGGCTCTCAGTGTTGGGGAAAGTAACACACGAAATGTACATTTTGAAAGCTAACCTGTTTATATAATAACTATAATATAAAGGTGGCTGCCTGAGATGGAGAGGTCAAGGTCTATACTTAAACCTACAGCAAGTATTCAACTTTGATGTGCAACATTTCCTGCACTTTTTGTAAAACCAGTACAATAAGTAATTTGTAAAAGTACTCCTATGTAAACTATTGCATTGAAAAGGATTTAATAACTTACACAAGAACGCTATTGTGAAATTCAATCTAATTTAACATCTATTCCCTTCTCTTCATGTCTGTTCTCATCTCATCATTCATTTGTAAAATCTCTTTCACTATAAAGAGATTTTATGCTATTCAGATTTTATACAAATCCATGTTTTCCTGTCCTATGAGGTCACAGGAGACACTCAACCAATCATTGGAGCTCCTGTGTGTTGTGTGCAAAGGTTTGGCACACCTCACAGTGAAGTGACTCATGGATTGTTTGAGTAATGTTTACGTGTTTCTGTTTCTGTTAGTGTGTGTTGATGTGAGCTGAAGTTTACAGTTATTTCAGATCCACCTCCCATCCTAAATGCTTGAATAGTTTGCTTAGTGCTTCCTCGCATTCGCGTGATTTGAACAGTGCTCCGTTTCAGACATCCAGACAGGATGCCGTCTAATTAGGTGACACTGTAGTGCTACAGATGCCGTCAGACAAGCGATGCTTTGACTGACCGACTTTAAAGAGCCATCAGAACACCGTGGCTAACCATGTTGATCATACAAATTTTAGGAAAAGCTTACAGCAACAAGTTTAATTGCACAAATATATATATAAAAAAAAGAAAATTAGAGTGATGATTGAGATTAGATCGTGCTGTTCTAGGTGTTTGCTTACTAGCCAGGATCAAAAGAGTATATAACAAAACAGCTGCCGCTAGAATACATCGGGCCTGGAAACAACGCATCTCTTGTCATAAGGCTGCAAAATGAATTAAAAAAAAAACAAGATTACAATTAGGGGTGTAACTATTACTTGGCTAAATTTCTGTGCATTTTGGCATTTTTGCGCATTAAATGCAGTGGTGTATGCAGCTTGCATTCACTAACCTAAATAGCCAATAACCCAAATAACCTAAATCCCCCAACCTCAAATGGATCATTCCAATCACAGTCTCAATTGAGCAAATTTATCCCACTCCCCCACCCACAGAGACAGGAAGTGCTAAATTTACAATGGTTCTAAGTGGGAAAAATATCCCCCCTAAACACCCCACCCTGAAATTTTTCCGGTGAGTGTCACAGTCCACTGCTCTTCACATCCACCCTAGCCTGTTCCACTGACTGCAATGCTTTTGTGCACGGACCCCCTTTCCCACACCACATGTACCCCTTTAGACTGCCATTGGCCCCCTCTCACTTAAACAAAAACTAAACAAACACATAGCGGGATCTATTTAAGGAAGTCTCCTATTCCAAATTTAGCCCTATCTAAAGAAAACAGACATGCAAGCCCGGGTCGTTTGGAATCAAGTTATATGAAACCGCACAATAGCTCAAGCTTATACTGCTGCAAGTCATGGTAAATTATAACGGTTTTCAATAAATAACAGAAAAACAGCTGCAAGTGTGCATGCATATCCAGTACGCATTACCTCGTTGCCGTGCATGTTGCCCACATATTTGAATTCTGGAATGCCTCTCCGATGCTCTCTGGGGTGTTGACCTAGTATTAAGACCCAGAGTTCTCTTCCTAAAAAGACCAAATGTAAATGTTAATGGACTGCAAACAACCGTTTCAATAAGCGAGCCGGTGCATTTTCAAATGAATTAGGCGTCCGTGGACCTTGTGCTGGTCACATGAATAATGGGTCACTGTTTTCATTAGTCACCAGATACTCAAATACTGTTTTTGCATAGTTCGGGCTGGTACCAGGCAACTCAATCCCATGTAATCTCACGTCTAGCGCTCATTCACACTCTCTCTCTCTCGCTGTCCGTCTCTCTGAGGACTATTGTATATGGAGGTCTCACATTCATTGAGCAAGTTTAAGCATGCTTCCTATGGGGTGAACTAGAGGAAAGAAAAGCTCAAGGCCAGCTTTAAGAGAGAAAATCATTCAACCCCTTTTTAACGGTTCCTACTGATTTTCGCCAGTAAGAAATTTTAGGTTTTCTATCTACAGTGGTATGAATATAAATGCTATTTATATGCTATATTTAATAAATATGGCATTTTATCAGCTATTTTCTTGAAGGACCACCCTTGAATACTTTTTAAACAGTATTTAGCATTTCAACAGTATCCCTTTTATTCTTGCCAATTATTGGCTTTTATTTTGAATTTTTTTGTTGTTGTTGTTGTTTGTTTTCAAACTGTTAATATTAATATGCAAGATTTTCAGAAATAAATATTTTTAACGTGGCATTTGCATATGGTGTTTTAGGTAATCATTTTAAATTGTTTTAAATTTCCTGTACTTATTGGTACAGCCTCACCACTAGACGTTTTTATTTTGTGCAAAATGATCTCGGTATCTAAAGGTCCATCCTGAACCTCCACTGGCGCCAACGGTAGCTGTACTGTTTTGCCTGAACTAAGCATTTGTGTGTGTGGTCCATGTCAAGTCCTCTGAGGTGTGGCCTTTGAAGTCTCACTCTCTTCACAGAAGCCCCATTGATCAAAAGAGGATTGTAATGCTTCCCGTTTCCTTGCGGGATAAGCGTTTCGGTAAAGATACCCCAAGGTTATTCATACAAACAGCAGCTTTCTTGTTACATATTGCTACCAAGCATGCAAAACCACCTTTAAAACTCTCTGAAATTATTCGCTGGATATTATCATCCTAAAGTCAACATGATATGAAATTGCCAACTGAACTGTCACTTTATTTTAGTAAACACATATTGCTAACATTAGTTAAGAAGGAGAGTTGTTTCAGAGATTGAGTGTGCTATTTAATTTTGAGCCAAGACTACAAAGAGTCTAACCACAACAAAGATGCCACATAAACCTACAAGAATAAGAAATCATTGCATAAGCTCCATCAGAACTTTTTGGTCAGAGCGTCCTTACCGCATACATGTTTAATTCAATTCAATTCAATTCAATTTTATTTATATAGCGCTTTTCACAATGTGCATTGTTCCAAAGCAGCTTTACAGGAGCAAATAAGAAAACACAGAAAGGTAAAACACAGCACAGTGCATGGTGTTTATAGACCAAGCAAGATCATTATAATAAATAATATCTAATAAATAAATGAATAAATAAATAAATAAAGTCTCCCGGTGAGCAAGCCAACACTGCACTGCTCTGCTGTGGCGAGGAACCCACAATTCAAACTGATGTTTAAACAAACCCACAAATGTTTAAACAATTCAAGTTACGGCTTTGTTTACACACAATTGAAACATATGTTTTTTTATGTGATAGGAATTTAATAGTGGCTTCTGTTCACACATAAACTCAAAACAGATAAATGTAGATTTACAGTATGGCCCAAACTGTAATGGTCTCAATGTTCATTTGCTTCAATTTGCTGTAATAAATTCAACACTGCTAGTGTTAATCTACCTGGACATTTTTTCTCCCAAAGCTATAAAACAGTAGGAGTTCTCTTGGATCATCTTGATTTTTTGCGAAACTATAACGGAATATACTTTTTTTTCCAAAATCACAGTACTCAAGAGCCAACTGCCCCGTTACATAAACCCTTGGAGGAAATGATATGTCATTACTTCCTCAACCAACATTGTTTTTCGCTAAAAGATCTAAAAGCTCATTACTTCTGTTCATCAAACAGGACAAAACAAAGCACAGAATTATGAATGATTAAGATATTTCAAGATTTTCGTAATCTTGATTTAAACCTCAGTTTGCAAATGCCGTTTTGTCTGGGTTGATGATTAGCGTTGTGCTTTAGTTAAGGCCTAACAAATCAAGCAAATAAAACAAAATATTACATCAGAGATAATCATAACCCGTGTACCCTTGATGCCACCCTTCGTGCCTTGATGGGTAATTGTAACACTGATTAGACAAAGACAGCGAGGTCAACAAACAAGGACAGTCTTCCAGACTTAGCAGGTGGTGTCCTGGATTACTGGTAGTCAACTCGGGTCTTTCATTTCCTGCCCTTAAATAGGCAACACAGAGGGATTAGTACAAGAGGTTAGTTGGACGGGGCAAGAGCCCGCAATGGCTACACAATGTCTTTGAGGTCTGATTTGAGGAACGGGCTGGAGAGTTATCCGCCACAATCAGCCAATAATAAAGGCTCCCAGGAGATAAAGGAGACCTCAGTGCTTCATTAAAGGTTGATTTCTTTAAGTGCATCTCTATCATCTAGATGAAAAGATATGATGGCCATGGATTAGTTTTGGACACCTACCTGCCATAGCTGGGGGAGATCTTTAACAGGGGACGCAGAGGTTTACTTGAGGTTTTAATAAACTAAAGTGGGCCCAAAGGGTCACCCTTAGGGCACTCAGCTTGTCTTTAGTGGAAGAAAAGGAGATTTGGTCCATAGCATATGGAGGACCACCCTTATAGAAACAGAGGTTGAGTACAACGACATATTAGCATTTAAATCAGAAGGGCGAAAGGAGCGAGACGAGCGAGAGAGAGAGAGAGAGAGAGAGAGGCTTGGCAGCGGATGTGTTCTACTCAATGATGGTTTTGTGTCGACCCAAAAGAGCAACTTGATCCATAGACAGAATTAACTTAAAATGTCACAGACTAACAGCAGTTTCGCCAAAGATTAAACAATGTCTCCAACACCCTATAATCTTTAACACCATAGCTGTGTGCTTGAGGTCTACTTAATAAAATTACTACATTTAGTCAAAAAATAAATTCATTTTGGATTACAAATTGCCCCAGGAAAGAAAGTTTTACATTAAATTTCCTGAAATTTAGGTTAAGTTTAAGCCTTAACCTAACCTTGAGCCTTTATCAATTTTACAACAATGTCCTTTCTGTCTCCCAAATGTAAATCAAAGGTCTGGTTTATTTGTTACTCTCCCAACACAGAAGAAACATTGTGTTCCTGGGCTGTATTTACCGCCTCTGTTCAACGCTTGTCAGATTGACCGTCTGTGGAAAAAAGCTAACTTTTAGTTGTTGCACTGATTTCCCTTTCAAATAACAAAGGAGATGAGCAAACTATTCTTTCAAATGCCCCCAGACAAAACAGCCTGCATCAAAACATTTCTTTCACTATGGGTGTATAGGATCTTTGAACCGTGGCATTGTAGTTGCCCCGAATCCTTTTGTTGAGTAAAAGGTGCAATCACACTAGGCTTTAAGCATAAGAAATGACTTCAGACCCTGTGGCAAATAAGCAACAGGATATTTACTGTCCAAGGCTTTTTTATATGCCAATCTCTGATGTTCAGATCCTGTGATCGTCAAATGTTTTTTCACTATTCTGTACTAATCTGAAGGTTGCAGTTCTCAAAACTTGACCATTGATAGGCAAGGTAATGATGAAATGTCTACGCACACACTTATTTACATACTCTTCTAAAGATACACTTGCGTAAGAGCTTGGAAAAGACATGTTAAGATGATCACGTTTATGAGATGTGTTATCTCACTGGATTTTTGTCACTGATATGAACCGCTCTGCCACACTAAACGCTTCGGAATTTGGCACTCCGAAACTACAAGACAAGTTACAAGTTAAGCCAGATGCCAAGATTCCAATCAAATGTTTTGTCTAAGGAGTGCCAAGATGTGCAAAATATACTTGTGCCAGTAATAAAACAATTTTAACATTCCGTATCACTTTTGTAACAGTTTATTTCTATTTCAAAGGTTATAATAATCATGAATACTGCATATCTGTCAACATCTACAGAATGCAAATCCAGGTGAAAATGTAATCAAACTGGAAGGGCATCGCTTTCAGTAAGTAAAGATATTGTTTCGTGTTGACATAACTATGATCAACACCTAGCAGGGCAGAAACAGCTGATGGGAATGACCCACTTACAATGGATATTACAAAGGGTATCAGGTACTGGTGTAAAATTACCCAGCCATATCATAGAGCGAATCATAGAAAGTAAGACAAAGAGAATCTCGCACTGGAAGGTCTCGGTATTCCTGGACAAAGTACCAAATCTAAAGAGCTTGTATTTGGACACTTAAATAGCTCATGACCTGCTCATTTTACGAAGGTCTAGTCTATCTTAATCATTAAATAAAGACAAGATCCATTTGGCAAGCAGTAAGTGTCCATACATTATAACTTTTAACCCTCTGACTTGTCTTCCCTTGAAGTAAATAATACTTCTGATGTTTTGAACTGCCATTCCCACATAAAGTGTCCAAATACATTTAAAATGCAATATAAAATGAGGCCATTTTGCTTCTAGATTTCAGCCAAATAAGCAAACTGATCACGTCACTTTGTTACTTACAAAACAATATTGTAAATGTTTTTTGCTTTATATAAACTGTGCCATTAATCCATATTCATTGCAAGAATCGTATAGTTTTCCACAGAAGCAATGGCACAACATGTCTTTGGCTCAATCTAGCACTGCCTGAAGAGATATAAAAATACATGTTACACAATAAGCTCTGATGAAAGGCCAGGCAAGAAGTCTGGACCTGTTGCATGTATCTGTCACCATAGGCCTGCCCTCAAACACACTGCGTGCTCTTCTGCAAGAACCCATACATGCTCAGAAAGTGTTTTGAAGAGATAGTTCACCCAAAAATGAAACTTCTGTCATCATTTACTCACCCTCTTGTCATTTCAAACCTTTATGAGTTTACTTCTTCAACACAAAAGAAGATATTTCGAAGAAAGATGGTAACCGAACAGCACTGGCTATATGGACTAATAATTGTGAATGGGGGCCAGTTAATAACATTCTTCAGAATATCTTCTGTGTTCTGCAGAAGAAAGAAAGTCATATAGGTTTAAAATGACAAGAGGGTGAGTAAATTATGACAGAATTTTCATTTTTGGGTGAACTATGTCTTTAACACTCCACAATCAATACCTCTAATGGGTTCTAAACAAATTGCTAACATGCGAAATACTGTACAAATAACTTTACATTTTGCCAAAATTAACATGTCAAAATGTAAGGAGGACCCTCAAACGAGTCTCGAGCAGAAAATGGACTATATTGTTAAAAGAGGTGTGACATGGAAATGTTTTGAGTTTCTATACAATTACATGGTTGTGTATATTTTATTTGTGAAATAAAATTACTCATAGTGTGAACGGGATAATGGTCATACCTCCTACCCCTAGTAAACCCTGGCTGATAAAAAGTAACTTCCATATATCTCCATCTACTAGGAACTAATGTAGATACATTTCATGATGGCTTTTTTTGCATCTTGTTGTGTCTTACCTTCAACAGACTGGCCAATACTGTGTAGATGCGTGATGTTGGGATATGTGCTGTTGATGCCTTTCAGATACTGCTCTATTTCCACGCTGTTGTGATATTGAAAGATCAAACCATGAGCGGATGGCAGCCAGGACCAGAGGAACAGGTAAAGCATGAAGACGATCATACTTTCAGCCAAAACAATAGAAGAAAGCATAGAAACAAACATAAGAGGACAGTCATGTTTTTGATACTTTCTATTGTCTATGATCCACCAAACACCTTCTGGCCACAGGTTTCAAGAAGATATTCAATTAATAAAACATTAACATTTAAAATGTTTACATGTTATACATTTATATAGTTTATTGCAACCTATTAACACAACTGGCCCATTCTTTATTATTATTATTGATGCATTTTTATTTCATTTGATTTAGTGAAATTGAAAAACAAAGTTTTGTTTGAATCTGTAAATTGGAAAAATACATTTCAGTGTCTAATGTTGTTGATTTATTGAAATTATGGCATCACTGGCTATTTAGTAAGCCTTTTATGCATAATAGGCATTTTAGAATAATAGTAACAGTACAAAAATGCCACGCTTATGATGCCCAACATGCTGTCTAGGTAGAATGTTCACTAGGATTTCAGACACATCCAAGGTCACATGTCTAAACTATATAATAAAATACATGCTTATATACTTATAAATTGTAGGGGTGGGGGGGAATCGATTCACCTAACTATCACAATTCTTTTTAAAACGATTTTAGAATCGATTGTTTTATACCAGAATCGATTTATATTTAATTATTTTACTTGACCTAAGAGGTGCTGGAGCGAAGTTACTCGTTATTAAACACCTGAGAAGCACAGACTATTATTTTATGTTTGCTTTATTACATTCATTTGCGCTGTTGCTATTATTTTTGTTGATTTATTCCTTTTAACTAACTGTGGCAGGGCCAGTAGAAATAATTCTTATTGTTGAGCCCTGTGTGAGATATAAGGACTTGTCTCAAACTAGACATGTTAGACATCTCATCAGAATAAAGCCAAGATGAGACCAAATTACAAATCCTGGCCACAAGAGCTCAGAAGAACTGTGCTCTCCTGTTGTTTACAACAGATAAAGAAAAAGTAGCATACAATAATTTTATTTGTTAAAAATGTGCTTAATTTGACTGGTTTCTAATTGGTGCCACCAGTGCCATCCCTCTCAAATGTTAGTCTAGAGCCCTGTTTAAATCCCAAGCGTGGAAAACAAAATTCACAATAAATTGTAATATCGAATCGCAAGTTACATAATCACAATTCTTAATTATCGCAATATATATATATAATATATATATTGAATCGGCACACAAGTATCGGGATAGTATTGAATCGGGAAATAAGCGTATCGTCCCAGCCCTGATAAATTGCTTGACATCACATGTTTTTCTATATAGTATCTAGTATTCATAATCTTTAAGAGTATAGCATTTATTTAACGGGCTAAAGAGTCGTTGTTTGGTGTCACCTATGTACAGTACACCATTACGAAATAGCCTAAAACGTTAACGGTTAAGAGAGGAAGCTGAACTGACAAGTATCAGGTGCCAATGCACATATACCATATGGAACTGAATTTACTTGATACTTCAATGTACTTAAAAGTTTAACAAAAAGCGACCGCGATAGTGCTATAGGACAGTCATGGCTTTAGAAGTCAATGTCACGTTAGGCTACTTAAATGCGGTGTCACATACTAACAATTAGCATAATGAATCTAATTAGCATGCATCCAAACACAACAACCAAACTGACAAGGTTTACGAGAAGTAGAACACGGCATTCTTTAACTAAACAAAAACAAAACGCTAATATATCCATGAATATTTCGGCAAATGTTGAGTTTACCTTGCGCCTTGTGTGAAGGTTTGATATCTCCGGTTGCTGTAGCCTATTGATGTTGCGCTGTGTGTGAAGTTACTCTCCGGTCATGATATCATCTCATATCGTGCCCAGAAAGTTCATATGCTGTTGCCCTGCCGGGGTCATAAGTGATGTGAAGATGTCTTCGTCCATACTGCGGTATTAAACTCACTCTTGTCTCGTGCGCTCGAAGCGCGTGTGTGTGCCGCTGCTGAAGGGAACGAGTCAGAGGCGGAGCTTTACACACACACACGCGCATTCTCTTGTAGTGGGTTCGTAGTGTATACTGTATATTCAACAAGCTTAAAGTATCAGCGGTGTTGTTAATCAGCTATTTTAATGAAATCAAATTATTTATTCATGAAATCAAATTGTTGATTATTTTAACAACAAACTGTTCAGCAATTATAACGAAAGCGTTGCAACGACGAATTCTCTTCGTCATGGCTTATTTGTCATGACTTTATTTACATATAATACTATTTAAATATGTGTCTACTGCCTTGAAGTGGACATGATTCAAAAGCTCAACATGAAAAAAACAGGAAAATGTTCTGCTTATAGAATAGAGCAAACAGAAACAGGTGTCCTTTTTATGTAAATAAAGCGTACATAAATAATAACACTCAGATATTGCTGTCACCCTTTCACTATACAGTTTATACACCATTGTTTAAAATCATTGATGAATAAAACTGGTTTGAAGCCAGACGATTTCATTTGAATCTGAACATTTGTCTTTATTAATAGAAATAGGGATCCGTTCAGTTTTGCAGTTGTCAGGTTTAAGGTGCAGCACTCATCCAGCGTATCGCCAAAGTCCCTCAGGGCGAGCAGATAAATGACATACCTGACGCTGCAAGTTCTTTAGCTCTGATCGAGTTTACCTTAACGCACCATATACTGTATTATTCATGTTAATAGACTTAATGATGCGTGTGAAGCCTATAGGCTACAATTGCCCCAAGAACTTACCAAAACATGTTAAAATATCCCCGCAAACATTTGCATTTCCTCTTTAATCTTTGTGCTGATTTTAAAATGTGCTTTCGTGAATATGTCTGTGTTACCGTGTTAAGAAGACAGTGGAATATAACACATTTCAAAGGTCTCAGAAGTTGTCTGGAAAACGGCAAAAATAAATTTTCCACAAACTCAAAGCAGACCTATTCCTTTTTAAAGCATGGCCGGTAAATCATATTTAAATTCCAGCCTACTTTTGTCCTAGTTTTCATACAGTGCAAAGAATAAACAGATTGCTTAGATCAATAAACATGAGCCATGAATATGCATTTGTCATACTTTGAATTCAATTGAACTGACCTACTTGAAAAAAGAAAACATTTTGAATGTAGTGGTTTCTATTACCATCACAACTATAATAACAAACTATACCTGAAAATTAAAATGAAAACACACCTGTTCTGCACTGAATAGCTTTCCTGTGGCTCAGTGGTTAGAGCATGGCACTAGCAATGCCAAGGTCATGGGTTCCATCCCAGGGGATTGCACATAGTCAGAATCAAATGTATAATACAATGCAATGCAACTCGCTTTGGATAAAAGCGTCTGCCAAATGCGTAAATGTAAATGAACTAACCCCTAAATCTAAGCTTTTCCACAATGTAACTCTGTTCTCACATCAAAAACTGCACTTACTGAATAAATGAATAAATGTAAATAACTGTGTCACACGCTAAACATTTATATGGACCATTATGGATGTGACAATTCCCTTACCTGACTATGGAACACTATGCTTTAAAAATCTTTGTAGCATCTTATTGGCCAAGTTAAAAAGCCCGCACACAAGTCTTCATGATATTCAGTCCCCAGATATTGGTTGGGTCCCTCCTTCAAAGTAAGCATTTGAGATTTTTCAGTCAGCACAAAAGTTTAATAGGGTTACGGATTTGTTCAAATCCACAATCTTAAAGATGAGCAATAGTAATAGAGATTTTGGCCGCATAGTTCTGTATGCATTCAATCCTATAATTCCGACAACTTCTGTTGTGTTGCATGTATGAGGGTGCACTTTGTTTTGAGTGTGTGTTCATGTGTCTCTGCATGTTCAGATGATTGGGGGATATGACTGTACAAGTTCTGAGGAGATGTTTCCAGATGTTGATGCAGGCATGGCCACTGTATGTAAACATCCTATAATCCAGACATTCTAAATCTGATTTAGATCAAATCATGTTGAAGGTTCTCCTTAATTGACATTTAGTTTAGATTATGGACCTCTCCAACAATGAGTTTATGATTTATGTTAAATTATAAAGTTTGGTAAATAAAGGAAAGTTACAAAAAGTGCAGTGCTGTGGGTCTACAGGACCAGGATTAAGACCTTAAATCAGTTTATGGGAGCTGGTCTCCCAGTCTAGCCAGGATGATTTTTTGTTCTGTCTTTGATCTTTTGATGTTTTTAAAGCAGGGGCTTCTCAACCTTTTTGACGCCAAGGCCCCCCACTGTATTCAACAATATTCAAAGCCCCCCCTCCCTACAACGCGAAACGTTTAAAAACGTCACTAATATAGAATCAATTGTAGCGTTTGATATCGCGTCGCGCCTGATGTAGACAACAACTCTAAATAACATGGAAAATACCGCCTACCTTACATCCTACAAATAGTATATCTGAAACATGTCATCTGAACACATACAATATCTGCCGCTTTTGTTCTGACTACATGAAACAAAGACTTGTTTCTCAAAATCCCCGTAGATATGAGCTTTTGCTTTAGCATGAAGATGTCACTTTAGCTCTCTGGAGCACGAGTTTACATTGTTATAAACAACAAATGATACCCCAGATGTAATCAGCATCAGAACTTAATAAATTAAGATGTTTACATGACATTCCCCAGATGATCGCTTTTAAACACAGCTATCTAGATGATGATTTAAATTCCAAGCGACTGCTACAAGAATGAACAACATTCTTTCACCCGTAGCAGTGCCGCTGCAGCGGGATCCACACACACACGTGATCAATTAGCCGGTTCCTCGCCTTTGCGTTTACGGACGTGATGTGATGACACGAAGAGGTACTCCCCCAAATTCAAATTTCCTGCATGGGGCGACCAGACAGCACAAAATATAAATCATTATTATAAGCTTACCGTTGTGAATCAGGATAAGATAAGACAATCGTTTTGAACACTGATCTGTCTATGTATTTACTCAGTTATTGATTACTTTAAGCCCCAAATTATCGCGGATTGCCACTTTAAAAACATTTGTAAGCAAAAAACATTGAAACCTGCTGACTTTCATTTTGTGTTCCACAAACAAATACAGGTTTTGAATGACATGCGTGTGAATATGACGACAGATTTTTTTATTTTGGGTGAACTATCACTTTAAGGATTTTTGACACTTTTAAGCTTGGCCAGGCCGCAAGATCAAACCAACAAACCCCCTTATATTGTGTTTTTGTCCTGGGTCTTTATGGATATTTTTGGCTTCTCATTAATGATAGGTTGCATCGATATTATCATCAACAAATAAAAGCTCCAGTGATTGTTCTTAGAAGATACGCATGACTCACGTCTTTAAAAAAAAACTTTCCAGTGGAGCCAGTAAAAAACTTTTGTAATATTCTCTTTGTTCCCGAACAAAGCATGTCACACAAGCTTTAGTTTAATGTCAGGTGACTGTCTGGGTCTCTGTTTTTCATCAAATTCACCTTTTTTTGTCGCAGAATGTCCTGTGCTACTCCAGAGGGGCCCAATATGTAGACCACCATTCACGTCAGGGGACGTTTTCCTGTGAACTGCACGGCTGGAGATTTAACTCGACCTCCACGTCGCTGATCTGCTTAGACAAAGAATGGAGCTAGAAATAGCAGGCATAGGCCTATGCCTTCCTTAACATGAGAGTATACACATCAGTCATTCTTATTATTAACATAGGTCACAGCTGTTGTCTATTATCTTCACAACAAAAAAGTGCTTCTTAAATTTTCACGAGAAGTTTCCGGATTAAAAATTAATATCTTTAACCTGAAGGTACTGCATTTCGGCTGCAACTTCCCAGGAATAAAACCCACGATCTTTGCATTAGCCATAATCGTATGATCTACCAGTTTAGCATGTAAAAGTTTTTTTTGTACATGTTTTTGAATGGGACAATTTATCTTTGTCATGAGGACCTGTATTTATTTTCTCTCATTTATTCAATTCCATTATAATAAATTAAATAATAAACAATGAAGATTAAAGTTTATGTTGAGAGTCATCTATAGCAGTGGTTCTCAAACTGGGGGCCGTGGCCTCCTCGGGGGCGCCAAGATGGTTCCAGGGGGCCACAGATTTTGTGGCATTTTAGAAATATAGATATTTATCATACATTTTTTGCAATCAAACATCAGAAAAACAACGCCACCAACCAAAATAATTGATGTTTTAGCATTATTTAACTGAATATTTTCTTGGTTTAATTAAAATTTTAAGTTTAAGCTTGGAAGTCTTTATTTGGGGGTCCGCAAAGTAATGCACTCTACACAAAGGGGGCCTTACAACAAAAAAGTTTGAGAACCACTGATCTATAGTATCACTTACTTCCAAACCAACTTCTTCATAAATTGTTAAGCGATCTACTGTACCAAGGTGTCTAAGAGAAGCAGGGAGACACCTGGTGGCTGCAACTAGCATTGACAAGGTGAAGTGTATAAAATAATAATGATGACAAAACATCAAACCAAGAGGCCTTCATTAAAAAAATAAATATATTAAACATTTATTTGTTTTTATTAAAAAAAAATCTGCCTGGATGCCCGAGTGAACTTAAAGGAACTGACTTCCAACATCCACTAAAATAACCTTGACACCAATCGATTCAAATTACAAAACTGACTTGGAAATGAGTTAGTTCTGTGAAAAGGTCTAAAATCCATGTGTTTACAGATGCCGCTTGGTTTGATATTTGTTGTAATGTAATAACCTTTATAGATGATCAAATACATTTTGTGGCCACTGTGACCTCTGCATCTACAGTATCTGCTCATCCAGTTAGTTCCGATGAACTTGTTCCTTCCTCATTCATTCATATGTGCCTTATGTAAATGTCTGATTGTTGGCGTGCGGGAACACAATGAAATATTTCTAACAATAACACACACATACATAATGACTGGCACTTGTCTTTTTAACCACCTCATGTTGTTTATTAGAGAAGGGACAATCTGAAAACAAAGTTGCATTTAGTAGCCTAACAGCGAAATAATGTTCAGTCCAACAATCAAAACTGGAATGTTGTATGAAAATGAAATATGGGTATAATAAACAAGTCTGTATAATGACAACACAATTTGGGGCTACAGCAGAAAATAAGTTAGCTTGCTTTTTAACAAATAAAACATTGAAATAATAACATTGTTATTATTGCGGCGATATGAATCAATGCAAATCAATAAAAAGAATACCTTAAGAGTGTGTGTTGCATGGAATGTTGTGGAAGCTGTTTGGAAGACCGGTAGAGCTAATAGACAGGTTATAATTTGATAAAGATAATCTATGCTTATCTCTGTATAAAAACAAACAACATACAGTCTGAAAACAGTTTTTGTGGTATTTGAAAGGCAGACATGTAAGCCTACTGCGTGTCAAGCAGCATACATACTGGGTGTGTGTTATAGAAATGAAAGTGGCAATTGAGTTGGTAGTGTCAGATGCCATCAACACAGGTATACACAGATTAAACAATAAAATTATAACCCCAGCTATACATCATATTCCGGTGGATAATCAAGAAAAATTTGGAAAACGCTGCATGAAAATAATCCATAAAACATACAAATCAAAGCCGAAACCCAGCCGGATGACCCATGCAGAACAGCAGTGTGCTTACTTGAATATTAGTAATCAGGTTTTTAACGCATGTAGTGCAGCAAGTGAATGATTTCAAGATGATTTAAGAAAAAAGACAAAAGAAGCGTTCCCTCAAAAATAGGTCAATGGGTTATGAGGGAAGGAGCTTAATCTAGTTTCCCAGTATAGATTAGAAAACGGCGCACCTACAAAACAGGACCAATAGATCTGTGTCAGTTTAATTCATAGCATGATTCTGTCACAAAACCTGTGCTATTTGTAAAACTGGAATTAAACAATTTCACAATTACAAAAAGGTTCATTATTAGAAGACTTGCCAGGTAATAACACATATTGGACCGACTTTCACACACACCAGCTGCATGTTACCACAAACACCTAGACCATTTATTGCATTCTAAGATTTGCGATTGGATATTAAAATATACACTGCAGCACAGACGTACAGTGAATTCAGTTAACATAACACATTCTTTGACTATTAAAAAGTGACTGAATTTACCTTTAGTAGTCAAGATCTGGTATTTGTGGTATCCAGAATCACTTCTTGATTTATAATGTATTGCATTTGCAGGTCGGTGCCAAAAGGTTTTGAGAGCGTCCTAAATTGACTTCCCTTTGAGCTTAAAATGAAATATCTGAACTCTTATAACGTGAAAAAAAATATTTGAACACTGTAGCTATACACTGAAAGTTCTTTTCACTGTTATAGTTTGTTCATGATTATACTTTCCTACACAAATCATTGTTCTTGAAAAATATATTCACAATAAAATAATTAAGTGTACTCTAAAGTATGTATATTTATGTTTCAAACATGTAAAAAATGTCAACCAGTAACTGTGTCCATGTGAGAGAAGCCCTCCGAAAATCCATTTAAATATCTCAGTGTGCTAACCAAAAAAAAAATCTCTCGTAGCATGTTTAACCATTATATAGCTCACATCGGCAGTTAAAGAACTGACAAGAACAAAAATAAAACTCTTTTCAGTCAGTCTTTGTACAGCACAAACGGTTGGAACTGACAACCCTTTTGTTACAGTAAGACCTGCTGCGCAAACAAACAAAACACAAAACAAACAACACAAAAATCTCGCTAGCCATCACTTACGTTAGTCCCTTTAGTTCTATTCCAGTTTGTTCACCTCAGAGTAACATGGACTCTTGCATCGCAAAGGCCTCCTGCGCTTGCCTGTAGTGTTGACCTCCAAACAGCGGGGGGAGCTGTTGCCTGCCAGAATGCTCCTGGTAGGGTCCTCTAAAGTTGAGCACAGCATCCGAGATGGCCGTGGGAGCAAAGGAAAACTCTTGAACGGGGTGAACGGGAGACAGCTGAGCTTTCTGGAAGCTGGGAGATCGATCTAACCCTGCTAATAAGTGTGGAGGCCCCGCCTCTATTTCTCCATACCAGCCCTCTCTCCGCCTGGGTCCCTCATATTGCAGTTCTGTGGCTGGATAAGCGGGAGACCCCGTCAACCGTGTGGGCTGTCTCAGGTAATTCCCGCTCTCACCGACACTATCCATTTGGGTTTGAAGCTCCGCTGGAGCTACCCTTAAAGGGGGCATGCTGGGTGGTGGCCGCCGGTAGGTTACGTAGCTGTTGTGCATTAGTGCTTTCTCTGGAGAATTGTTAGATGAGGTACGTGATGTTGTGGCGTAAATTAGCTCGCTATACGGTGGGCCGTACGGTCTCTCCTCTTGCCGAGAATCTGATATGTAGGTAGTGTAGACAGGCGTCATGCCGGGCGGGTAGTGCAAAGGTGCACGCAGTTCTAGTTTGGACGACATCATGCTCTGTTTAGGCATTCTATACGGAGAAACACTGGGTCCACCGCTAGGGGCACGGGTGGGGCTGGCTTGCCTCATAGAGGGTCCCCCGTATGGTCGGGAGGGAGGGCGAGAAGGTGGCTTCTCCAGCTCTAGGATCTCCATGTCCTCTCCATCCGGTCCCGGTACATTATCGTATTGCGAAGCGTTGGATGCGCGGTTGGAGCCTGCCACAAACCCTCTGGAACGTGGCCGCCGTTGTGCCCCGGTGACCTCCTCTCGAGTTTGGGAGCTCGGGGAGGGTGGAACACCCGTCGTTAGACTCGACTGGCTCTCCCGAAGTGCTGCCGCCTTGACCGCTTCCAGTTTGTCCTCGGAAGGCTTGACCCAGCGGGGTGTGATGTCCCGGCGCATGCTAGATCTAGCACTGGTGTTGTGATTCATCTGGTTCTGGGTTGATACTTTGCCGCCGTCTGTCGTGCTGTTAGGAGTTGGGAACTTTTCCTTCGAAGGGTCCGCTCCCCGCTCCCTTTCACTTTTGCTAGGATGGTGCACTTTGTCCAGGGAGCTTGACGGCCGGCTTTCTTGATACTTCTCAGGCGATCCATCAGAGATGCGAACAAACCCTGCTTGTTTACTGACGGTGCTTGCAGCAGGGCTAGGACCACGAGGAGGACCCTCGCCTGTCTGTCCGACCGGCTGCCCGTTAGCCACGTGATTGGTCGCTGATCCAGCCAATCCAGGAGGCTCAGGGGGAAGTCGACCTAATGGTTTCTTAGGAAACTCATCATCTTTACCTGTGTGGGTGATAGCAGAGCAGCCAATTAGAGTCGACGTAAACACAAGACGCATAGAAGTTTTTAAGACCCTATGAAATCAAATTTGGAGTTGCTTAGGGTGGTGTCTATTAGCTTTGAGATCATCTTTATTGTGCTACAATCTAAAAGCATAATTGTCTTTAAAATCTAAAGTCTCTCTCTTCCAGGAAATAGACCAAAAAGGGACTTAAGTGCGCAATTTTGGACCCAATTAAGGAAGTAGTTCACCGGATATAAACAGATCCGAGTGATGCATACAAATACGGATGGACGCAATAAACTTGAAATCTCATTGGTCCTTGTGTGCCTTGTGACGAAACATGCATATGACAACTAGTCACGAGACAAGCGAAAACCAATGAGATTTGAAGTTATGGACATTCCTCCGTGTATGAATGCGTCACTTGAAACTGTTTGTTTACATCTTAATTTATCTAAAAAATCTCGAAATATGACTAGTTTTGTTTTGAAAGACATATATTACTGAACTAGATTCAATTGGATTACTTTAATGATGGATGGATGTGCTTTTTGGACGCTTCATCATGTTGGGTCCCATATTAGAAGATAACAGAAATGATGTGTTTGAGTTTAACTGAGGAAAGGAAGACATATACATCTGGAATGGCATGAGGTAAATAATAATGAGAGAATTTTCATTTTCCGGTGAACGATTCCTTAAAATGCCTTTAATGACAATGTCCCTTACATTAATACTACTTTCTCTGTAATATTAGAAAAAAATAACTAATAAAAAGCCATTCGATATGTTTCAATAGGAAGTATGTCAACACGCAACACAATTTCATGGGGTCTTCAAAACATACAAATATTAACAAACACCACAGTGCAAAAGTCATGCAACAGTCTTTCCGAGGAACCAAACTGCCAACAAAAAAGTGTTACAGACAGTTTATACTTGATTAAACAAAACGAAACCAAAGAAACATCCACAGCTGGTGTCAAATCCAAGTTCAGATTGTCATAGATACGATTAAATGAAAAAATCAACACAACACTTACAATTCAAGCCTGACTGACAAGTAAACCACATTGAGAAAGGATGCGTTAGGTACATTTCTGAACACACAGTATATGCACGATATTCACGAAGTTCGCAGTGAAGAAAACTGAAGAGAACGTCAAGGGAATGATGCACATTTACACAAAGAGGTACTGATGGTTGGGGCAGCTCTTGGTTTGTGTTAAGAGAGACGGTGAATACCATGAGAAATCACGTACACATAAATCCCTCCACAAAAGTTTGGTGATTCACATTCAGTGTCCAAAATTAATACCCGCCGAGTACCAGTTGCATGGCACGTGTGGCATCAAGTTAATTTTGGACCCTGTTCACATGTACCAACCTTGATCAGACAGTCACTAACCAAACTTATCTACTTTTTTCTCTGCAAACAAAAATATTTTTAGACACGCTACTACAGAACTACATAAAATACTTAATAATACTAAATCATTCAAAAAAATAAAACGAATGCATACTGATTTGCAACAGTCTCTATAATCTTTCAACAAATGTTTCGGAGACGTTCCCGAAACAGTTTAAAGGAACCAAAAAAAAAAAACGTTGTACTGAAGAACCCAGGCTTTGTGAAAGACAGAGAAACAAACGAGGGGAGGGCGTGTGCGTAGTGGGAGGAGACGAACGAATGGTTGGTTGATTGACAGATAGAGTAGTCAGCATGTAATTGCCCACCGGTTGGTTTTGTAGGAGGGTTGGCGCCCCCCTTTCCCAGACGCACTAGTGTGAGCTGAGGCTACGTTTGAGGCGAGAGGGAGAGAACGCAGATTAGACACACGGCACATAGCAGCAGTAAGTGTGTGTGTGTGTTATAGAAACAAAGAGAGAAAGAGGAACAGATTAACAATGTTTGCAGTGGGATGTGTCAATGGCGACATACTGCAGCCTTACATTTTATGATAGAACTGTATGTTTGTAAGTAAATAAATATGTGACAGTACCTGGAGGTGGCAGCTCAAGTTTAGAGCGTCTGAGCTCAGAAATGGAGTTCTGAAGCTGTTCTATTACTAAGTCGTCCTCATAAAAGAAATCCTTTGACAGAGTCACCTGAAGAAACTTGACCAGGTCCTCCATGGACAACTTTAGGAGGGTCTCTAAAACGCACACACGCACACGCACACGCACACGCACACGCACACGCACACACACACACACACACACACACACACACACACACACACACACACACACACACACACAGAAAAGAAACTAGAATGTGACACTAGCATGTCTGAAAACTCAGACAAGACAAATTACATATACAGATGTTGACCTGGATATTTATATAGACGTCTATTATTTTTAAATAAAGTTTATTATAATGACTGTAACCGCACACTTATGAAGGACCAAATAATAAGCAAAGCATTAAGAAATACATAAACATAACTATGTAAACACACACAATCTGGGGTGTCATTACTTTTGTGGAGTTTGAGTATGGTGTATGACATCGCGGTCAGAATTCGCTCTCCTTCCAGAATATAAACGTCCCAAATTCTCAAGGTGAGAGTAAATGGAGTCTATTAAAAAAACAAATACACACACGTAAAGACCTACAAAATGAAATACTGCTATAAAATGATAACGGTGCATTTATTTCAATAACAAAAATGCGTTAAAGAGTACATACCCGATCCAAGAAACACTGAAAGAACCATTTCAAGGTGTACAGGCTGGTGAACACTTCCTGATTATCCTGTAGAGGGCGACAAAGACACACGTGTCAAACACACATGCATACAGCACTAAAACATTACCAACATGTTCAGAATAAAATCTGCGACCCTGTCTGTAAGAGTCTTAGATTATTAATATATAATATTATGAGATATCTGACATTAAAGTTTGATTTCAATAATTATTTCCATTTTTGACATGTCCTTACTGAGTCACTATTAAAAATATCAAGGTTACATTTTCACAGAATGTTTTTTTCATTGTGTCGCATGATTTAATGTAGAAAACAATAAATTATGAATAAAAGTGACTTTAGCTGGGTTTGCACAGGCAATTTTTTTTAAATAAAAAAGAAACAGTACACTGTAAAAGTGTCATACAGTAGAATGCTACACCACTGTGTCACATGATCTGGCATGTTTAAGTTTTTGCTTTTTTTTGCATTAAAACTTTTGGTCTGATCAAACAATAAAATGAAAGAAAGAGATTTCTAGTTATTTTATCACAGTACTGTATATATGAAAGCACAACGGGATATGGCAGTGTAAGGCATTTCAGCAAATGTATCATTTAGGAATCTCAAACTGCACTCACTGTCCACAGTACACATTACATACAGCAAAAATAACCCAAGTAAAATGATAGTTTCCAATCCTAAACATAGACAAACTGTATAGTATATGCGCCCTCATAGGAAACAAAGGACTATAAAGAGCAAGGCGTATCCTTTTTCATCATACTTTGAATTTTAATCCACTCACATCAAAGGGCACAAATAATGAATTCATTCATCTATCTCTTTATTTATTAATATTCCCTTTAATTAATTAATCTGCCATTTAATGAATCCCGGGCTGGCATTTCTTTTAAGCTCTTTCTGTTACAAGAGACTCAGGCTTTGCCAGCTGCCCCTGAGATTTAACTCGGTTTGTTTGAGGTTAATACAACGAGCACAGCACCATTTCCAAGCTTTGGAGTAAAAAAAGGTACAAAAATGGTAAATCGCAGCTACTGCATGAACAAACCTTTTTTCAATAATTACTAATGCATTAATTACAAAGTAATTACTTAATTACTTATATGTCATATACTGTAATTGTCATCAAAACTCGACCTATAAGACTGAAACAAGTTTTTCTCAACAATATGAAGACAAAAGTTAAGAAATGACCCGTGTTAGGACTTCACATGTGATTATATACACTCTGTATGTATGCACAACAATTTTATGGATGTAAAAAATCAGGTACTCCCTGGAACCAGCTTACAGGTAGTATGTAGTGCAGTATATCAAGGAGGTGGAGGTTGTTGTGTGTCTTACTAGATGTTGTTTGAGTTTGGGCAACATCTTCTGCAGAATGCGGTCATGATGTTCCTGGAAGCGCAAGAGTTTAGGGAATCCTGGAACAAAGAAACCTGCATACATACACCCAAACAGAACTGTTAAAGTGAAATTTTGTCAAATTGCAAATATGAACTGTGATGTGCATATTTAAGAGGATAATACTTCTCATTTGTTTCTAATAAAATAACATTTTTATTAAAAATATATCATCAGTCAGTGTAATAATTAAAATGAAAGGTTGAACAAAATAACGAGAATGTAAAGTACATGTTATGTCAATCTTTTGCTTCATTTCTTCTACATTTTACTGCATTACATTACGTTCTTTTACATGTACACGTGCAGCTCTGAGTTAATTTTCACGTTTAAAGGGATAGTTCACCCAGAAATGAAAATTCTGTCATGAATTACTCGTCCTCAAGTTGTTCCAAACCTTTATATATTTCTTTGTTCTTTTGAACACAAAGAAAGATATTTAGATGAAAGTTAGCAACTGAGATTTCTGGGCCACCATTGACAACCATAGTAGAAAAAAGAGTATGTTTTTAGTTCTGTTTAACACAAAAGAAGATATTTTCAAGAATTTAGGAAAACAAACAGCTCTAGCGCACCTTTGACCGCCATTTTTTGACTACCCCAGACAAGTCAGTTGCTATCATTCTTCTAAACATCTCTCTTTGTGTTCAACCGAACAAAGACATTTATTCAGGTTTGGAACAACTTGAGGTTGACTAATTCATGGCAGAATTTCCATTTTTGGGTGGAGTATCCATTTAAATGTGGATGCTGACCTTTGGCCCCTGCTGAAATTCTACTAAATGTGTGCGCTATAAGAGAATTACACATCTCTGTGGGTTATCCGAGGAAACAAGGATGAAATACTAGAGATACTAGAGATGTATGTATTTACAGTAGTGGCCAAAAGCGACGACAATTGACATCTTCCTCCTTCATCCAAATATTTTATTAAAGATAAAAAATTGTATGCATGTTGCATTTGTGTGTATGGAGTATAAACTAAAGCTCAACTTTGAGAATAATCTAAGAAGGCTTAGTTTAAAATTACACACAAAACATGAGCAAAGTTTGTAAAGACAGCCAAGGAAAAAGACCACAAAAGGTTTTTTTTGTATATTAGAAAAAAAACATATTCCCTAATAATTCCGCAAATAATTTTGTTTCATCTATTTTGTACAATACACGTCATATTCACTTCACTTTGGGCTACTGTACTGCTGTATTAGGGAGAGAGCAAGTAAGTGTGTACCGTGCATAGAGTGTTTCTGTCCCGACAGCAGTTTGACCAGCGCCCAGAAAGCATCCTCTTCATTCATGTAGATGAGTAATAGAGCTGTAATCTGACTCATGCCCTGACAATAGCCCACCTCCTACAAACACACCAAAAGAAAGAAACCATAATCTGCCAGTTCCTTCCACACATAAAACAAGTGCAAACACATACTCATGACTGACAAAAAGACTCGGGTTCCTCTTCTAATATAAGTCTAGAGGAACAGCCTGATGACAAACTTCCTTTTTAAAGTGAAGACCTGAGGACAAAAAAGGATGTTTGACTCACCGTGTTATAAACGGAGTATGCAGTGAGCACATGAAACAGATCCTGTTGTCTGAAATACACAGCACAACACATTCACATTCTGCATTTCTATGATATATGACATCATTTATTTCTTTTCACAGTTCTCTCCATCTCTTTCTAAGTGTTTTGCTGTTTTCTTCCTTGTTCAGCTCACAGCTGTATACCGTCACACTGTGAGAATGATCCGACCCTTTCACATCTCCCAGGTAAATGTCACATCAGTCAATACCAGCACTTTAGCCCCGTCATAATTCAATACACCAATAACTCAAAGAGAAACGGAGGGTGCGGGCGTCTCGCTCTCTCTCGCGCAATTGCACGCTCAACTTTCTCATTTCGCATGTCGCTTCAGCGCTGCAGTTTTATGGCCATGATGAATGGAAGCACCGCTGAGAAGGTTGTAAAAATGTATTTTACACTCTAAAAAGCATCGACAAAGCACCAATCGAGGGACTCTATTAATAGTGCAATTCACTCCAGTTGAAACAAGATTCGATGCAACTTTCGCCAAAAAATTCTTCGCGACAAACCCGTGCATGGCGAGATGTTTAAAATTATGGGTTTAAAACTAAGAAGTTAGCATCCATGATAATCCATACAGTAATGCACTTAATGTATAATGGAAGTCTATGGAGCAAGTGTAAAGCGGCCCATTTTTTTTTCTTAAAGCCCTTATATAAATATCTTCATTGAAAAATGTGTTATTTAAGCTGGAAAGTTGTCGAAAGCATCCATTTACTGGTGGGACCACTGCTCTGTGTGGATGGAAAAAGTGCTGTGTTTAATTTCATAACAGTCTATTGCACTGAACCCTGAAAGTAATGAAAACTGTGGTAAACTAATATAATCCAATAATGTTTCCTGCATTTACCTAAACAGTTAGGCTGAAATGATAAATGATATAAATGCAAACCGAAGACGTGCTCATTTTAAGCCCTTTTAAATTGCATTATGGGAAATCATGAGTGGTGCGTTATGGGAAATGTTATTATTATTTAAGCAGAGCACTGATGCAATAAGATAAGAACTGTTTATGTGTGTGTGTGCATGCATGTGTAAAACACTCACTTGACATCATAGCGGTGCATGAACATAATGTGATCTCTATATGTACGATTTACATCCAGATCAATTTGACGAACATCTGGAGACAAACTCCTTGCTTTGACCTTCAGTTTCTGGAGAGACAGAGAGAGACAAATGATTGTATAAACAATAAAAACTTCCAATGAATTACAGTCAAACACTCCGCAGGCCACAAATGAATCCAAGCACACGCTCAGAGACCACGGCATGAATTCTGACACACACACAAAGGCAAACTGAAAAGTGTGTTTTCTGCCCAGCTGGATGCTGCTGGGCTTGAGTAAAGCTGCTATTGTCCGAGTGATATTTCGCGGTGCGTGTGTCAAACCACATAAGTGTTACTTTCGAAACCTCAGGAGCTGCCGATTTTAGAAAGTCATATTTAAGCATAGCATTTGTGCTTGCCTGGGGGAACTCAAGTCCAACGTGTGTGTGGTCCTGGTAAACCCTACAGTGTGGGGACTGAAAGTTCCCATGATGTTTATTTAAACATAAACGTTTGTGTATAGAATATACACATACAGTTTATACAGTATAAACATTATTACGTCTATAAAAAGTCCCCATAAAACATGGAGCCCATGTATGTGTGTGGGTAAGTGTGTGTGTGTGTGTTTACCATTTACCTCATAAAAGTCCTTCTTCTCCTCCTTGATTTTGGGGACGTCGAGCAGAAGACACCAAACCTGACCCCTCAGCTGCAGTGGAATCCCTTTATAGATCCTCCTCACCAGCTACACACACACAACCAAATGGGTTAGAAACTCAACCACATACATTCGTACATCCATTATATTGAACCACATGTACTAGAATGGTATTAAAACGGCTGTTTAATAAAATATTACATATGCACCGATATTTCTGTACCGATATTCGATTATATAGAATGAGACCTGCTGATACAGATGGCTTTGCTTTTTATACACGGTTTCAATCTTCTTTAGCTTTAATGAACTCTTAAAGGTGGATAGTCGAAACAAAAAGTTTAAGAAGTTCTAGCGACGGCCCCACCGAATGAAATTCTAGCAGCATAGAGCTTACAAACTGCGATTTTGTTGTCATAACAAAAGACGCTTTCTTCACACACAACGCAAGCTCCAACGTATTCCACGAGTTTTTGATTTAATCGGCACTTACCATTGGCTGTTTTTAACAATCTGCTGATGTCAGCACGAATAACCTGCCGATAGTTATTAAAGGGGTCGTATGACACGGCTAAAACGAATATTATCGTTTGTTTTAGATGTAATGCAATGTGTATACACGATTTAAGGTTCAAAAAAGCTGTATTTTCCACATACCGTGCATGTTTGTAGCTCCTCTTTGCCCCACCTCTATGATTTTTTACAAAGCTCATCGCTCTGAAACACGAGGTGTGCTATGATTGGCCAGTTAACCAGTGAGTAGTGATTGGTCGAATACTGCAAGCGTGTGACGGAAATGTAACGCCTCTTACCATATTTGGAACATCAGGTTCCAGAGCAATTGTACTGACAGGTACGCCCACCTTACTTGCGTATACATTTGGGCAGTCTTAGTCAAATCATACTGACGTAGATTTGTGGGGGTGTGGTTACACGAGGTGTTTCAGGCAGGTCTAGGTGAGCATTTGCTTTTTCGCTTTTAGCTGGAATGCATCTTTTGTTTTATGGGTATGTGCTTAGGTAAAATGATAGTTTTCGTTTCATTCTGTAAACTACTAACAATATTCCTCCCAAATTTCAAATGAAAATATCGTTTTTATGTGCATTTATCTGCAGAAAACTGGAGAAACAGGTGAAAATATGCTCTGTATTTATCAGACCTCAAATACGGCAAAGAATTCAAATGAAAATGAAAGTTCATATTCACAGTTAAGCAACACAACAGTAATATCTGTACGTGTATTTATGAAAAGTTCAAAACTTATTTTTATTGTATGTTGGATGACTTCATGTCACTCCTGTGGTTTGATTTTGTTAAAATTCAACAGACACTGGACTGAAATGTCCACAATACATCTAGAAATGCTAATTAAATGAAAATTTGGAATGGTCTCTTTTTTCTGTGGCTGTAGTTACTATAGCCAAAGCATCGTAACCACAAATGAATGTTTTTGCCTAGACTCACTGGGGGAACATGTTTCGTATTTTTACGTATTAAATCGTATTAATTCGTATATTTATCTATTAAATGTGCATAGAGTTTGAAGACTAATACATGGATAAAAGAAGGAAACCCTACAGATTGTTTTGAAATTCACTGACTACACTATTCAATAATACAGTATATACTGTAGTTAACCACTGTCTAAACATTCAATATTAGTTTAGTAGAACACACTTTTGTGTTTCACGGGTAATTGTGCAGTCAGTCAAGATTCAATTCCCACCAGAGGCTAGATTAAGAGCTCAAAAGCAAAACGCTGAACCCACAAAAGCTAATGGCTGACGTGAATCGTCTCTCAGCCACAATTAAACCCACCCGCTGGAACAGACAGAGAGACAGAGAGCGCGAGATATAGTGAGTGATGTACGATAGCAGAGGGGTGGAGAGGTAAATGAAAAGAATGAACACTCTTCCGTTTCCTGCTCTCATCTGTCCACATTACTGCCGCTAAGTGATTTCCTGACCATCTCTTCCCCCCTCAGGGCCATCTGCGTATGTGTGTGTGAATTGATGACCGCTGAGTAGTTCACTTATGATAATGATGATATTAATAATCTCTGGGAGCTCCTGTGATGAGATTATTATTGACAGACAGCAGCGGGCACATATCTCACCACCACATATCGAACATGCGCGTATATGCGGTTCTCTAATCTCGATAACTATGGAAAAATGAGGCGATTAAGACTCCAATTCCAAATCGGAAGGTGTCTGTGTATTTGTTTGTACGTGTTTGTTGATGGGGGATTGGCGATGTAATAGTGGGTGTGTGGGAAGTCAATGACTCCATCTGTTTGGCGGAAAAAAAAGACTATAAATGCAGAGCGAGTGAACAAATTTCTGTCACTCAAACAAGTAAAAAACGTACAGTATGTGAAGGTGTTAACATTGTTTCATCTTAAAGCGATGGCTTCCCCAACAATTATTTATTCACGCTCATGTTGTTCAAAACCTGTATACGACTGTTTATTCTATGGAAAGAAGATATTTTAAGAACTGTCCATACGATGGAAGTCAATGGGTGCCAAATTAGTTTGGTTACCAACGTTCTTCGAAATATCTTCTTTTGTTTTCTGCAGAAGATAGAAAGTCATACAGGTTTGGAATGACATGAGGGTGAGTAAATGATGAAAGAGATCATACATAGAAATGATAGAATATATAGAATTTTAAAGGGGTCATATGGCGCGAATACGCGTTTTTCTGTGTCTTTGGTGTGTTATAAGTTGCCCATGCATGTATTAGACACGTAAAATTGCAAAAATTAAAGTGTCGGAAACAAAAGATGCATTCTATCTAAAAGCGAATTCTCACACAGACCTGCCTGAAACGCCTCGTGTAACCACACCCCCACAAATCTACGTCAGTTCGTGGTATGATTTGACTAAGACCGCCCAAATGTATACGCAAGTAAGGTGGGCGTACCTGTCAGTACAACTGCTCTGGAACCTGATGTTCCAAATATGGTAAGAGGCGTCACATTTCCGTCACACGCTTGCAGTATTCGACCAATCACTACGCACTGGTTAACTGGCCAATCATAGCACACCTCACTTTTCAGAGCGATGAGCTTTGTAAAAAATCAGAGAGGTGGGGCAAAGAGGAGCTACAAACATGCACGGTATGTGGAAAATACAGTGTTTTTGAACCTTAAATCGTGTAACACATTGCATTACATCTAAAACAATCGATAATATTCATTTTAGCCCATTTTATTGGGAGGGAGTGAGGGAGAGAGAGAGAGAGAGAGCGAGAGAGAGAGAGAGAGAG